>NC_063191.1:13431786-13526786 GCF_017589495.1 Alosa alosa
AACTGCTAAAAACGATTAGCTATGTTAGCAGCTGAAATAGCGTGGTTAGCATATCTAAAGATTAGCATAGTTAGCAAAACTGCTAAAATGATTAGCTAAGTTAGCTGAGTAGCGTGGTTAGCATAGTAACTGTCAGTTCTCGTCAACTATCTACCTAAATAATTTAACCATTTAAACTATCCACCTATTTAACTGTTCAGTCATTTCAACTATATTAAACCTCATCTACTTAGCAACCAATATAGTTTTGTTTTTTTACTCTGTATGATTTTTTTCGTCATATTTTGCATTTTCATGAACTGTTTTCCTTCAGGAAATGCTTCTCTAGTTCTTATTATTTTTTTTCTTCTAACGCACTTAATGCAGCTTCAACCGTTTAATTAGAAACTTCATTCAAACTATGTTACATAGGTCTTACTTAGGACATGTGTGCTATGTATTTTCAGCTTTGTAACTTTTATGCTTTTTTTAAACTATTAATTAAAAACTAATCAAAATTTCCCCATTGACTTAACATTATGATTATGACGCCACAATACTGACCGTTAAGCAATTAGAATCCTATGGCAGGTGTTCAGGCCACCTGCAGTCTCAGGCTTTAAGCATACAAACTGGCCCTATGAAGACTACACATCCTGTTCAACTGCTTCCTCTGCCAAAAACTGTTTTTTCAAAATAAAAGTCCTCACTACAATATTTCACTGTTAAACAATTTAACCCTTTAAACTACTGAACTTTTTTAACTGTTCAGCCATTGTAACTGTTGCGATGTCATCAACTATGACTCCTACCCACTGTAGCTAGTTAGCTAAGTAACATGGTTAGCATAGTTAGCGTGCTAGTTAGCATTTTTAGCAAAACTGCTAAAATTATTAGCTAAGTTAGCTAAGTAACATGGTTAGCATAGCTAGCATGTTAGCATGCTAGTTAGCATAGTTAGCATAACCTATTAAAAATGATTAGCTAGGTTAGCTAAGTAACATGGTTAACATAGTTAGCATGCTAGTTAGAATAGTTAGCATACCTACTAAAAATGATTAGCTAAGTTAGTTAAGTCACATGGTAAGTATACTTAAAATGTTAGCATGCTAGTTAGCATAGTTATTATACCTACTAAAAATGATTAGCTAGGTTAGCTAAGTCACATGGTTAACATAGTGCTAGTTAGAATAACTACTAAAAATGAAAACATTAGCTAAGTTAACTAAGTTAAGTAACTTGGTTAACATTATTATCTTTGATAACATAGTTAGCATAACTGCTAGCAAACATTAGAGCCATTCCAACTGTCAGTTATCGTCAATTATCTACCTAAATAATTTAACCATTTAAATTATCCACCTATTTAACCGTTCAATCATTCCAACTATATTAAACCTTATCTACCAAGCAAATAATTTAACTATATAAACTATCCGCCTATTTAACTGTTCAGTCATTCCAACTACATTAAACCTCATCTACCTAGCAACCAATATAGTTTGTTTTTACTCTGTTTGATATTTTACATCATATTTTTTTTGCATTTTCATGCACTGTATTTCCTTCAGGAAATGCTTTTCTAGTTCTTCTTCTTCTTCTTCTTCTTTCTTCTTCGCAGTTAATGCAGCTTAAACCGTTTAGCATTAGAAACTTCATTCAAACTATGTTGCGTAGGTCTTACTTAGGACATGTGGGCTTTGTATTTTTCATCTTTGTAACTTTTATACTTTTTAAACTATTAATTAAAACTAATAAAATTTCCCCATTGACTTAACATTATGATTATGACATCCTGTCTGGCCGTTAAGCAATTAGAATCCTATGGCAGGTGTTGGGCCACCTGGATCAACTGCCAGTCTCAAGCTTTAAGCATACAAACTGGCCCTATTAAGACTACACATCCTGTTCAACTGCTTCCTCTGCCAAAAACTGTTTCAAAATAAAAGTCCTCACTACAATATTTCACTGTTAAACTATTTAACCCTTTAAACTACTGAACTTTTTTTAACTGTTCAGCCATTGTAACTGTTACTTGTCATCAACTATGACTCCTACCCACTGTAGCTAGTTAGCTAAGTAACATGGTTAACATAGTTAGCATGCTAGCATGCTAGTTAGCATTTTTAGCAAAACTGCTAAAGATGATTAGCTAAGTAACATGGTTAGCATAGTTAGCATGCTAGTTAGCATTTTTAGCAAAACTGCTTAAAATGATTAGCTAAGTTATTTAAGTCACATGCTTAGCATAGTTAGCATGCTAACATGTTAGTTAGCATTTTTAGCAAAACTGCTTAAAATGATTAGCTAAGTCAGCTAAGTAACATGGTTAGCATAATTAGCATGTTAGTTAGCATAGTTAGCATAACTGCTAAAAATAATTAGCTAAGTAACATGGTTAACATACTTAGCATTTTAACATTGTTAGCATGCTAGTTAGCATAGTAACTTGGTTAACATTATTATCTTTGTTAACATAGTTAGCATAACTGCTAGCAAACATTAGAGCCATTCCAAGTGTCAGTTATCTACCTAAATAATTTAACCATTTAAACTATCCACTTATTTAACCGTTCAATCATTCCAACTATATTAAACCTTATCTACCAAGTAAATCATTTACCTATATAAACTATCCACCTATTTAACTGTTCAGTCATTCCAACTGGCGAGACACTACAGGTGAATAGGGTAAAATTTTTAACAAGCAGATATCACTATGAAACTTCCCCAGTTGATTACTTACATTAATATGAGAAAAAAATGTATTACAAGTTTGCTGTAATTTAATGTTTACATATGCAAATTAGGCATTATCTAATTAAATATGCGCTAATTTGCATACATTTTAAGTCACGAAACCTGAGCATTGGATACAGCCAAGTTCAAAATTATGTTTTCATTGTGTTCAGATATTAGATGGGAAAACATTTACAGAGGGATTTATGAATATCTACTTTTGTTATCCTGTAAATCAGAAAATGATGTCACTAGCCTAAAAAAATCAGCTTTTTCCATGTTTTAGGCATAAAATGTCATGTAAGTCAGGCTAGGAATAATATATCAACAAACCCTCTGTAGAAATCTTCGACATATAGTTAGGCATAAGTCTAGAAAGTTTGGTGTATGTACGTGCTTCTGAAGTGGAGTTTTGAGCTCAGAGTGTGGCGGAAACTCATTTGAGAAAAAGCCTTGAAAGACAGCCAATGAGATTCCGTTCTCAGCCTAGACTCGCCTTTGAACTTTCGCGATTGGTTACTGATACAAAGGAAGTGTCCATATATGGATCACATAGCGTGATACAGGAAAAACAGAGCTTGCCAGCGGTAGTACACATGTTATGTTTTGGACCCACGGTGCGGGAGTGCATGCAAGGTTAGAATGCTAACTTTTGCTGAATTTAGGAGAAATATACAGGCTTGCGAGTAGACACAATATAATGAAATAAACACCTAAATGTGTAAATCGGACATTTTGTTGTAGTAGTGTGATAGAATACATGCTAAGGTAACATACTAGCTCAAAATCTCGAAATTGACCAGTGCATGAAAAAACAATGTTTTCACCTGCCGTGTCTCATTTAAGCCTCATCTACATAGCAACCAATATAGTTTGTTTTTACTCTGTATGATATTTGACATCATATTTTTTTTGCATTTTCATGCACTGTATTTCCTTCAGGAAATGCTTTTTCTAGTTACAGTGCATGAAAATGCACTGTACTGTTATTCAAGGCTTTTTTTCTTCTTCTTATTATTATTCTTCTTCTTCTAACGCCCAGTTAATGCAGCTTAAACCGTTTAGCATTAGAAACTTCATTCAAACTATGTTACGTGGGTCTTACTTAGGACATGTGGGCTTTTGTTTTTTCAACTTTGTAACTTTCATACTTTTAAACTATTAATTAAAAACTAGTCAAAATTTCCCCATAGACTTAACATGGGCTGATGACATCACAATTGAGCCGTTAAGCAATTAGAATCCTATGGCAGGTGTTCGGGCCACCTGGACCAACTGCCAGTCTCAGGCTTTAAGCATACAAACTGGCCCTATTAAGACTACACATCCTGTTCAACTGCTTCCTCTGCCAAAAACTGTTTCAAAATAAAAGTCCTCACTACAATATTTCACTGTTTAACAATTTAACCCTTTAAACTACTGAACTTTTTAACTGTTCAGCCATTGTAACTGTTACTTGTCATCAACTATGACTCCTACCCACTGTAGCTAGTTAGCTAAGTTAGCTAAGTCACATGGTTAGCATAGTTAGCATGCTAACATGTTAGCATGCTAATTAGCATTTTTAGCAAAACTGCTTAAAATGATTAGCTAAGTCACATGGTTAGCATATTAGCATATTAGCATGCTAGTTAGCATTTTTAACAAAACTGCTAAAAATGATTAGCTAAGTTAGCTAAGTAACATGGTTAGCATAGTTAGCATGCTAGTTAATTTTTAGGAAAACTGCTAAAAGTGATTAGCTAAAGTTAGCTAAGTCACATGGTTAACATGGTTAGCATGCTAGCTAGCATTTTTAGCAAAACTGCTTAAAATGATTAGCTAAGTCACATGGTTAGCATAGTTAGCATGCTAACATGTTAGCATGTTAGTTAGCATTTTTAGCAAAACTGCTTAAAATGATTAGCTAAGTCAGCTAAGTAACATGGTTAGCATAGTTAGCATAATTAGCATGTTAACATCTTTAGTTAGCATAACTGCTAAAATAATTAGCTAAGTTAGCTAAGTCACATGGTTAGCATACTTAGCCTTTTAACATTGTTAGCATGCTAGTTAGCATAGTAACTTGGTTAACATTATTATCTTTGTTAATATAGTTAGCATAACTGCTAGCAAACATTAGAGCCATTCCAAGTGTCAGTTATCGTCAACTATCTACCTAAATAATTTAACCATTTAAACTATCCACTTATTTAACCGTTCAATCATTCCAACTATATTAAACCTTATCTACCAAGTAAATTATTTACCTATATAAACTATCCACCTATTTAACTGTTGAGTCATTCCAACTATATTAAACCTCATCTACCTAGCAACCAATATAGTTTGTTTTTTTACTCTGTATGATATTTGACATCATATTTTGCATTTTCATGCACTGTATTTCCTTCAGGAAATGCTTTTCTAGTTATTATTCTTCTTCTAACGCTTTATGTGCGTTTAATACAGCTTCAACCGTTTAACTTAGAAACTTCATTCAAACTATGTTACGTAGGTCTTACTTAGGACATGGGTGCTATGTATTTTTCAGCTTTGTAACTTTTATACTTTTTAAACTATTAATTAAAAACTGTTCAAAATTTCCCCATTGACTTAACATGGGCTGATGACATCACAATAGAGCCGTTAAGCAATAAGAATCCTATGGCAGGTGTTCAGGCCACCTGTCCCAACTGCCATTCTCAGGCTTTAAGCATACAAACTGGCCCTATTAAGACTACACATCCTATTCAACTGCTTCCTCTGTATAATAATATAAGTAATAAAAGTCCTCACTACAATATTTCACTGTTAAACAATTTAACCCTTTAAACTACTGAACTTAAACTTTAAACTACATAGTTAGCATAACTGCTAAAAACAATTAGCTAAGTTAACTAAGTAACGTGGTTAGCATGCTAGCATGTTAGTTAGCATTTTAGCAAAACTGCTTAAAATGATTAGCTAAGTTAGCTAAGTCACATGGTTAGCATAGTTAACATGCTAACATGTTAGTTAGCATAACTGCTAAAAACAATTAGCTAAATAGCGTGGTTAGCATAGTTAGCATGTTAACATCTTAGTTAGCATTTTTAGCAAAACTGCTTAAAATGATTAGCTAATCACATGGTTAGCATAGTTAGCATGCTGGGTTAGCATAACTGCTAAAACAATTAGCTAAGTTAGCTAAATAGCGTGGTTAGCATAGTTCGCATGCTAGTGTGTTAGCATGCTAGTTAGCATAACTACTAAAAATGATTAACTAAGTTAGCTAAGTAACATGGTTAGCATAGTTTGCATGTTAGCATGCTAGTTAGCATAGTTAGCATAACTACTAAAAATGATTAACTAAGTTAGCTAAGTCACATGGTTAGCATACTTAGCATTTTAACATTGTTAGCATGTTAGTTAGCATAGTAACTTGGTTAACATTATTATCTTTGTTAACATAGTTAGCATAACTGCTAGCAAACATTAGAGCCATTTCAAGTGTCAGTTATCGTCAACTATCTACCTAAATAATTTAACCATTTAAACTATTCACTTTTTTAACTGTTCAGTCATTCCAACTATATTAAACCTCATCTACCTAGCAACCAATATAGTTTGTTTTTACTCTGGATGATATTTTACATCATATTTTTGCATTTTCATGCACTGTATTTCCTTCAGGAAATGCTTTTCTAGTTAAAATTATTATTATTCTTCTTCTAACGCTTTTTGTGCGTTTAATACAGCTTCAACCGTTTAACTTAGAAACTTCATTCAAACTGCGTTGCGTAGGTCTTACTTATGTGACTTCAGCTATGTATTTTTCAACTTTGTAACTTTTATACTTTTTAAACTATTAATTAAAAACGGTAACACTTTATTTTAATGTGTCGCTATTACAGTGTACCTACCTAATTAGGTACAGTGAATTTTACAACCTATGTAACAACATGTACTATCAGGTACTATCATTGTACTTGCATTATGTATTTGTGGGTACCTACATATAGTTGTTACATGTAATACTGAGTGCTTTTACAAAACTTTGCCAATTTGCCTAAATTTTCATCAGAGGCAAAGAGCTGACCTGAGACCTGCTGGATGGGGTAAATCTGCCCATGATAGATTTTATATACAAACCATTCTTAGCTCCAGTCAAGGCCTCATTATCTTCAGTGTACATGTAACAGCTGTGCTGCTACAACCTTGTTACTCTTTGATACTCTTTGATTAAGTGTACCAGTTACTTACTTACATGTACATATGACATGTATGTTATGTCTTCGACGTCTTGGAACAGGTCTACTAATTCACATGTACTGTGTGGTGTAACAGCAGACACGTTTCAACACATCAATTACAGGATGCATGACATCATTGACAGGATGTATATAATATGTACATGTAACTACTTAACTGGTACACTTTATTTTAATGGGTTTATTCCACTGTATCAAAAGAGTAATAAATGTGTACCAACACAGTTGATACATGTACTACAGTATGTAGGGTAATGGCAGACATGTTCCAAGACACCAATGACACAACATACGTAATTGTAAGTACTTAACTGGTACACTTCATTTTAATGGGTTTATGCCGTATCAAAGAGCAATAAGTGTGTACCAACACAGCTGATATATGTACTATGTAGTGAATTAGTAGACCTGTTCCAAGACATCGAAGACACAACATACATGTCACATGTAAGTAATTAACTGGTACACTTAGTAGGTTTATTCCACTGTATCAAAGAGTAACAAGGTTGTAGCAGCACTGTTACATGTACACTGAAGACAATAAGGCCTTGACTGGAGCTAAGAATGGTTTGTATATCAAATCTATCATGGGCAGATTTACCCCATCCAGCAGGTCTCAGGTCAGCTCTTTGCCTCTGATGAAAATTTAGGCAAATTGGCAAAGTTTTGTAAAAGCACTCAGTATTACAATGTAACAACTATATGTAGGTACCCACAAATACATAATGCAAGTACAATGATAGTACCTGATAGTACATGTTGTTACACAGGTTGTACCACTGTACCTAATTAGGTAGGTACACTGTAACAGCGACACATTAAAACTAGAAAAGCATTTCCTGAAGGAAATACAGTGCATGAAAATGCAAAAATATGATGTAAAATATCATACAGAGTAAAAACAAACTATATTGGTTGCTAGGTAGATGAGGTTTAATATAGTTGGAATGACTGAACAGTTAAATAAGTGGATAGTTTAAATGGTTAAATTATTTAGGTAGATAGTTGACGATAACTGACACTTGGAATGGCTCTAATGTTTGCTAGCAGTTATGCTAACTATGTTAACAAAGATAATAATGTTAACCAAGTATGCTAACTAGCATGCTAACAATGTTAAAATGCTAAGTATGCTAACCATGTGACTTAGCTAACTTAGTTAATCATTTTTAGTAGTTATGCTAACTATGCTAACTAGCATGCTAACACGCTAGCATGCTAACTTTACTAACCATGTGACTTAGCTAACTTAGCTAATCATTATAAGTAGTTTTGCTAAAAATGCTAACTAGCATGCTAGCATGCTAACTTTGCTAACCATGTGACTTAGCTAACTTAGCTAATCATTATAAGAAGTTTTGCTAAAAATGCTAACTAGCATGCTAACATGCTAACTTTACTAACCATGTGACTTAGCTAACTTAGCTAATCATTATAAGTAGTTTTGCTAAAAATGCTAACTAGCATGCTAACATGTTAGCATGCTAACTATCTTAACCATGTGACTTAGCTAACTTAACTAATCATTTTAGCAGTTTTGCTAAAAATGCTAAACAAGCGTCTTAACATGCTAACTATCTTAACCATGTTACTTAGCTAACTTAGCTAACTAGCTACAGTGGGTAGGAGTCATAGTTGATGACAAGTAACAGTTACAATGGCTGAACAGTTAAAAGTTCAGTAGTTTAAAAGCGTTAAATTGTTTAACAGTGAAATATTGTAGTGAGGACTTTTATTTTGAAACAGTTTTGGCAGAGGAAGCAGTTGAACAGGATGTGTAGTCTTAATAGGGCCAGTTTGTATGCTTAAAGCCTGAGACTGGCAGTTGGTCCAGGTGGCCCGAACACCTGCCATAGGATTCTAATTGCTTAACGGCTCTATTGTGATGTCATCAGCCCATGTTAAGTCTATGGGGAAATTTTGACTAGTTTTTTTAATTAATAGTTTAAAAAAAGTATAAAAGTTACAAAGTTGAAAAATACAAAGCCCACATGTCCTAAGTAAGACCCATTAACATAGTTTGAATGAAGTTTCTAACGTTATTACGGTTTAAGCTGTATTAACTGCGTTAGAAGAAGAAGAATAAGAAGAAGAAGAAGAAGAAAAAGAACTAGAAAAGCATTTCCTGAAGGAAATACAGTGCATGAAAATGCAAAAAATATGATGTCAAATATCATACAGAGTAAAAACAAACTATATTGGTTGCTAGGTAGATGAGGTTTAATATAGTTGGAATGACTCAACAGTTAAATAGGTGGATAGTTTATATAGGTAAATAATTTACTTGGTAGATAAGGTTTAATATAGTTGGAATGATTGAACGGTTAAATAAGTGGATAGTTTAAATGGTTAAATTATTTAGGTAGATAGTTGACGATAACTGACACTTGGAATGGCTCTAATGTTTGCTAGCAGTTATGCTAACTAGCATGCTAACAATGTTAAAATGCTAAGTATGCTAACCATGTGACTTAGCTAACTTAGCTAATTATTTTTAGCAGTTATGCTAACTAGCATGTTAACATGCTAATTATCTTAACTATCTTAACCATGTTACTTAGCTGACTTAGCTAATCATTTTAAGCAGTTTTGCTAAAAATGCTAACTAGCATATTAGCATGCTAACTATGTTAACCATGTGACTTAGCTAACTTAGCTAATCACTTTTAGCAGTTTTCCTAAAAATTCTAACTAGCATGCTAACTATGCTAACCATGTGATTTAGCTAACTTAACTAATCATTTTAGCAGTTTTGCTAAAAATGCTAACTAGCATGCGTTAACATGCTAGCATGCTAACTATCTTAACCATGTGACTTAGCTAACTTAGCTAACTAGCTACAGTGGGTAGGAGTCATGGTTGATGACAAGTAACAGTTACAATGGCTGAACAGTTAAAAAGTTCAGTAGTTTAAAGCGTTAAATTGTTTAACAGTGAAATATTGTAGTGAGGACTTTTATTTTGAAACAGTTTTTGGCAGAGGAAGCAGTTGAACAGGATGTGTAGTCTTAATAGGGCCAGTTTGTATGCTTAAAGCCTGAGACTGGCAGTTGGTCCAGGTGGCCCGAACACCTACCAGATTCTAATTGCTACTTGGCTCTATTGTGATGTCATCAGCCCATGTTAAGTCTATGGGGAAATTTTGACTAGTTTTTAATTAATAGTTTAAAAAAAAGTATAAAAGTTACAAAGTTGAAAAATACAAAGCCCACATGTCCCTAAGTAAGACCTACGTAACATAGTTTGAATGAAGTTTCTACGTTACCACGGTTTAAGCTGCATTAACTGCGTTAGAAGAAGAAGAATAAGAAGAAGAAGAAGAAAAAGCCTTGGAATAACAGTACAGTGCATTTTCATGCACTGTAAAAAAATATGGAATAACAGTACAGTGCATTTTCATGCACTGTAAAAGCCTTGGAATAACAGTACAGTGCATTTTCATGCACTGTAATAAAGTGTTACCTTAAAAACTACTAAAATTTCCCCATTGACTTAACATTAGATTATGACATCACAATAGCAATTAGAATCCTATGCCAGGTGTTCAGGCCACCTGGATCACTATATGGCTCTGGCCAGGCCACCTGGATAAACTGTGAGTTTCTCAGGCTTTATGACATCATAGCAATTAGAATATTGTGCCAGGTGGCCAGGCCACCTGCATCAACTGTCAGTTTCTCAGGCTTTAAGCATACAGTCTCATTCTATGCTATAAGCCTGAGAAACTGTTCAGTCATTCCAACTATATTAAACCTCATCTATCTAGCAAATAGTTTAACCTTTTAAACTATCCACCTATTTAACTGCTAAGTCACATGGTAAGCATACTTAACATGTTAGCATGCTAGTTAACATAGTTAGCATACCTACTAAAAATGATTAGCTAGGTTAGCTAAGTCACATGGTTAACATAGTGCTAGTTAGCATAACTACTAAAAATGAACACATTAGCTAAGTTAACTAAGTTAAGTAACTTGGTTAACATTATTATCTTTGATAACATAGTTAGCATAACTGCTAGCAAACATTAGAGCCGTTCCAACTGTCAGTTATCGTCAATTATCTACCTAAATAATTTAACCATTTAAATTATCCACCTATTTAACGGTTCAATCATTCCAACTATATTAAACCTTATCTACCAAGCAAATCATTTAACTATATAAACTATCCACCTATTTAACTGTTCAGTCATTCCAACTATATTAAACCTCATCTACCTAGCAATCAATATAGTTTGTTTTTACTCTGTATGATATTTTACATCATATTTTTTGCATTTCCATGCACTGTATTTCCTTCAGGAAATGCTTTTCTAGTTATTCTTCCCACCAAATTTCTGCGTCTAATTCAGCTTTAACCGTTTAACGTAGAAACTTCGTTCAAACTTTGTAACGTAGGTCTTAAAAAGGAGACTTGAGGAATGTATTTTTCACTTTTGTAAACTTTATACTTTTTGAGATATTAATAAAAAACAAGCTTATTTTTCCCCATAGACTTTGTATGGGGACTATGACATCATAATGGGATAATTAACTTGATTTGCACCTGTATCAACTTCCAGCTGCTCAACTAGGTCCCATCAAAAAGCTAGTTAAACTGATTGCACCTGTATCAACTGCTTTCTGCTCAATTAGGCCAACTCTCTCTGTGTATCTCCATTCTACAAGGATATACACTAAGGCACATTCCATCCAACTTTCTATCCATTCATCCTCTTCAAACCATTCACTCATCTACCCATTATACTATCCCATCAACATCCATTAAACAATCTGCCTATCAACATCCATTCAACTTTCTGTCTATCAACCTCCATTACACTATCTACATTTAACTTTTAAACTATATACTCTGGGCCAGATGTAGTACATTTGCGAACGTAGCGTTATCAGCGCCATGGACACACCGCAGATTGCGAGCGCTGTCAGACCCAAGTTTCCGTCGTATTTATCAATCATTCAATCCTTAGTGTAAACTGTGCCTTTCTCTGCCCTTCTCCGCCCATAAAGCGCCAATTTCTTAACGTCCACAACTGAATGGCAGCCTACAAGCGCAGTTGAATGAAGTTAACTGATGACAACATTAAAAAGAATCAAGCGTTTAGCGATCATGAAATAATACCATACATGATAAGATGTCAACAAGCGGGGAGATAATGAAGATCAGTAGTTCTACTCAAACTACTTGTGCACGTAGGCTATGGAAGATTGGTCAAATCTAGCAAGTAGGAAAGTTTAAGTGAATGGCGTGAAAGTGAAAGTAAGACATCAAAAGGCCAACGAAAATTAAGGTTGCTTTTGGTAGTACAAATACTTTCACCACAAAAACTGGTGTTCTAAATAGCGATTCTGTTGTCTTTGAAAGGTTCTCTTATTGACGATTGAACTGCAATGTGGATTATACACCTGTTTTTTTACAAGGCGGAAGTATTTAGAGCAGAATAGGCGTGCGCTTTCAGGAGCAGTCTTTGTACATACCAAGGAATACATAACTAGGCGCTCTTTACTCTTCCCCTCCCATCTTTTTATGCTAAACTCCCACTTTCCCCTGGATCCTCCCATGAATGCATATGCATGACATGACAATCGCAATCTGCCACTTTCAGCTCCCGCGACAGGCAGTTTGCGCTTTTACATCATTGCGGCCTGTTTGTACATACCTCGCAATTATTTTTTTACACGCACATTGCGAAACAAATACGCTTGAAATGGGCGCAAAAGCGTTAGTACATCTGGCCCTCTGTCTCAGGCTTTAAACATACAATCTGGCTCTACAGATCCTGTTCAACTATTTCCTCTGCACACAACTGTTTCAAAATAAATGTCCTCACTACAATAATTCACTATTAAATAATTTAACTATTAAACTGTTCAGCCATTTCAACTGTCAGTTGTTATCAACTATGACTTCTGCCAACTGTTATCAAATAAAAGTTTGTTTGGCATTTTATGTTAATATACAGTATGTTTATATGTTCATGCACTGGTAATTTCCTCGAAATTACATTTTCTAGTTATCAATGCAGACTGCATGGTGCTTCATTAATAAACCTGTGGAAAGGGACCTGAACCCATGAATAGACCGGTCTTTAAAATGGATTTTCTGGCGTTGGAAGCGGGCGCTTCAGTTCGCAGCGCCTGGTGTAGCTCATACCTAAGGCCATAATGTGTTATTTAGAAATGACTGTGAAATGTGGACATTAAATGGCCAATACTGATAAAATTAATAAAATACAAATGAAGTAAATAACAGTGACATTCCTATCTTGAAATTAATAAAAGGTCACACTGAATTTATATTTTATTTGTTTCCTGTTAGGTTAATTGTGAACCGTAATGTTTGTAATTCTGAATGTAATTGAATGTTCTTGCATTTACAATGAACTCTGTGTATGAAAAGTAAATAATTGGTCTTCACAGGAAACTACAACGACTTAGTCGAGAAGCGTATTGCTTTCCTCCAGGGAGAGGATTTATGGTCTTCCTTTGGTGAGTCCAGCAAAACAATTTGCCAGGAGAAGAGGGTGATGAAGCAAGGAATGACCGTAAGCTTGATTTATAACAGTAATGGAGCATTGGGAATCTAGTTCACAGATAATAATGCTGTGGCATCATATAATGTGTTTGCCAATGAGAGTTACATTGTGAATTTTTACAGATTTTCCAAGCTGGGTGCACAAATGTTTAGCAGGTTTAGCCAGCAAATATAAATGTAAAATTCTAAATATTACTTAGAAGACAGTGAAACAAGTCAAGTTAGCTTTTTTGTAATTCCAGGCATGTTAAGTCAAGATTCAGTCTCCTGTTACAAATACTATCAGAGTGATGGATGGATGGATGGAGGTGGATTCTTGGAAAGTGTGGTGTAGATGCTATATAAAGAACTGCACTATTAAAGCTCTTTAAAAATGTTCTGATCTCTGTTTATCGAGGTCACCCAGTACTGTTGGTACAAAACAAAATGAAAACAACCTGTTTTGCCTAGCTCAAGTTATTACAACCAGCAGCTTACAAACAGTTGTTTTCGTTGTGTTTCGAACTAACAGTACTTGGTGACTTCGAGAAATGGAGATCTTTCTGAAATCTCGCCAGATTTCCCCTTCAAAGCCTGGTGGTTTGTGTGGAAATTTTCAAAATCATTCTCTTAAACACAATGTACGTTGTCAGTCTGGTTCACAGATGGCCAAAATGGACGAGGAGCTGAAGAGGGACCTAAAGCGGCAACGTACAACATTACTGGAGTCTGACTCTGATGAGACCTGTTGCGACCTATTTGATCCTCCTAAAAAACGTAAATCGGTACGTTTAAAAAATTAACCGGCTACATCAAATAATGAGCAGTGTTCCCCAGAGAATTATCAGAGTTTACAGTGGTGGATTATAGCCTATTGGTGCTGACATGCATGCAATAACACACTTTGCGCTTGCATTGAGTTATGTCCCAATATCAAAGTCAAAACACAATCTACAAACCTATGCCCTTGGTGCTCAGGGTAAAGCTCTATGTGATATAGCAAAACTGCATTTTTGTGCAAATGAGTTACTATTCAACACTGCATGAATGTTGATTTATACACATACACTCACACCATGACAATTGTGCTTTGGCATGTGAATGATTAGGAGTGTATAGCTGTCCTTTCTGTTTAAGGTAATTTAGTTGATGTTTTCTGCATAGGTGGTTGTTGAGGACGGCATCCCTCAGGAGTCTCAGCGGCCAGGGGCAGTGCCTGCCGTTTTTGTCGAGATGGACGAGGAAACAGGCTCTGAAAGGTGGGTGGGTGCATAATATGTATGCTAATGATGTCAGCATCATCTCTGCCACCACCTGGACCCTCCTGTACACCTGTAGCCATAGTGAATGAGGTCATGAAATGAATTCAAGACATGCATCCCACTGTTAATTTGATTTCACATGCATGTCACGCGTTATGTCTTAGTATACAGACCCGACTTCCCACAAATTGGAAATTAATCCACGGCCTTTTTTGCCGTCATTGTCTACTGTTAATACTTCTTGTTTGAATTTCACTGATTGAGCAATATGGCACAACTGATAGTGGGGTTGGTAGGGATATAACCACAAGGCCTCTGGCAGACTGCCGCAGGTAACCACAGCCGTGGGTATCTGTACCAACACCATGACCGCAAGTGCCATATTGCTTTTATACATCAGTTCCACTTACATCACGTTTAAGATATCAAATTGTGTTTTCAATAATTTATGTAGATGTATTTATTTATCTGCTGTAAATGTACTTGCCAAAATACATTAATACAAATATATTTCCATGCAAGATTGATTATATCTGATTATTATCTTAACTGCTTGCTTTAGTAGTTGTGGTTAGCCCAACATTGTTTATTCAATGGCCATTCATCTCCTGCGTCCAAAAGTAAAAGATTCTTGAACTCTAGGCGGCTGCTCTGAGATCTTTCTATACTGAAATCAGTATATTGTTAGCCTGGAAAATCCAGACCCTGGTAATCTAGAAAGATTAAGGGTCTGGGCAAGAGCAATGTAAAGGCCCACTATGACCAATGTGTACTGTCCTTCAACGTTGCAGCCCTGTCTTCATCAGTTTAGCTGGTTCCCCAGAATGTTGGGGTAAACGTAACGTGCATCATTGCTCATTGTTAGAGTGTCTCGCAGAGACAATTCCATTGTGCTCTCGCGTGAACTGTGGATTTCCAGGGTAGTATATTGTACCAATTCATTCATGATATTGTACATCATGGAATTATTAATGGTCATGGAAAAGTAATGGAATTTCACATTTGACTTATAGTGGGAACCCTGGAGGAACATTGAAGTCAGACATGCATGCTAGCGGTGCAAAGGATGAGTAATGGTCCTCATCCAATCAGAAAAGAAATTAAGTCAAATCAGATCTAGCTGTTGTGAAATGACGTTCATATATGTGCTATTTTCCGACACAATGTGATACTTATTCTTTGTGTCATAATGTGATACTGACCCTTTTTATACTGCATCCTTGTTTTAGAGCTGCCAGAACTGGTGTCATCACTGAAAGCAGTCATAAACAAAATGGCAGATTCATCTATTTCCTCCAGCCAAAGTGACTCACCACGCACTAGCAGTGAAGACATGGTATGTCCTTAAACCGATCCCTCATCAGCATTGTGCAGGCCCTCCAGGATTTGGTGATCTTGTATGTTCACCAATTCATGCAAATTCAGGGATTTTACTGCATTTGCGGGTTGTTACTTACTTACTTACTGCCCTTTATGCCTACTGGCAGCTATTATTTGAGGGTTGTAATATTAAATAAATGTGAAATCTTACACTGCAGAAACGGCTTATCTAACCAAGTGTTATTCATTTTCAAAAGTAAAAACAATGTAGTTATGTATCTTGAATATGTATGTATGTAGTTAGGTATTGTTTTCAGTATAAAAGACTAACCGAGGGCTTTATTGTAAAATCATTTGACCTATTTCAATAGGAGTTTGATTATCGTTATGCAAACAAGCAAATTTGCCTACCAGTGTGCTAAGCAAATTTGGCTGGCAGAAATAAGTACAATTCTTAAAAGTCAAAATGATATTACGAAAAAGGACGACGTAAGTGTGTTTATAGTGAAAACAATACCAACTAGCTTTTTATTATCTGCTGTGTAGAATTTCTGACTTATTTGCCAATTCTTTCTTATGATTGGGTTCCATGACCTAAAAATCATACAAGATGCTGGTATTACTGATTGTGTTAAAACACTTGAAGCCAAGACAGGTGCCAACTTGCCCTATAGATAAGTGTTTGTAATGTACCTTTTTTCTTAATCTGCTTGTGGGTTTTCACAGAGATCATTGGGCACCTCGTCAGTGCAAGTGGCAAAACGTCTGTATCAGAGGCTGAGTGGGAGGAGGATGTCCCTCTTCACACAGGAACTGGCCACATCGGTGTTTGGGAGGGAAACTTTGGCTAAAACAACCCTCACAGGCAAAGGGAAAAAGGGCGAGCTGAAGGAGCAGCTTGACCCAGAAAAAAACAACGCAATTATAGGTACAGTAATGTCATAATTACGAATGCAAATCCATAGTCATGATTAGTGTTGGGCAAGTTACTTTAAAAAGGTAGTTACAGTTACTACTTCTACTTACTACTACTACTACTACTACTACTACTACTACTACTACTACTTCTTCTTCCAAAAAGTAACAAAATTAGATACTCAGTTACAAATTAGAAAAGTAACTAGTTACTTCCGAAAGTAACGTTTGCGTTACTTTCAAGTAAATGTTTACATGCTCAAATGTGACCCCACCTCCACCCCTCTTTAACGGAACTTAAAATACATGTGCATTGTGCATGTTGAATTATTTATGATAAATCTGAATATTATAATCAAAAGGACACTTAATACAATATATTATTGACAGAAACAATGTACACAAAACTGTTAATGTGGGACAAATAGCCTTCAATCAAATGCCATGTATGTAGATATTATGTTTATAGTGTATCGATACTATAACACAATAAATGTTTTGGAACTTTTAATATTTATTGCCCCTCAAGTATATTGGGCGTCTAGTTCGACAACGTCTCTTTACACGGTAGGGCTACCCTTCCTCTGTCCTCTGACCTTCTCTCCCTCTGGCCACTATTTTGGCAATAGTGCCCTGATAGTGCCCAGTTCGGTCTGAGACAAAACGGGTGGTGGGGCCTTAAAATCAAGCTTCAGATGCTTAGGTTTTGTGGCACTGTCTCCTCCATCGGTGGTCTTGGCCACTAATTTCGTGGATTCATGCAACATAGAAAGATTTTTGAGTATGTTTGAATTATGCTACTTTACACCAACATGGATAGGTACTTTTGCCTTGGGCATAATGTGCATTTCACGATTACATTTGTTCCTTTCATTTCTTGGAGAGGAAAGTAGGCTGATGGCTAGACTTTAATTTAGAGAAGTCTACTTTTGGATTATTTGAGCTCGCCATAGCCTAGCCTACCTGTCTGTCGTTGACTGCTTAGACGTGCTTCTGTTGCTCGTTGTGTGTCCAAATATGCGTGCTTTCGAACACCCGCCCAACTCTACCACTGATTGGCTTACCATGACATTTTACTCAACCTCAGCCAATTGTCAGCATTTATATACTTGTCTCGTGCACTCATAGACACTACTGCCCACGAACCAAGGAAGAACAGTTAAAGCTGCAGTTGGCAAGTCTGACAGATTGAGGGGACTTATAATTAAGCAATATAGCACGAGTGAGAGTGGGGTTGGTCATGGATATTCCCAGGGGTGTTGTTAGGCCAGCCAGCCACGAGGCCGGAGGCCGAGTGGCATGAGGCAACAACAGCCGTGGGAATATCCATGACCAATCCCACGATCACGAGTGCTATATTGCTTTTATACAACAATTCTACCACAAACTAAATAATCTGAAAACTTATTATTAACTTATTATTGTTTAAAAACGTTAATTTCGACATCGTTCTTACGCATCAAAAAATAGTTCCCTTTTCAATAGACAGCGTCTTGGTTGCTAGGTAACCAACATTCCAGACCCCTCGTTACGGGTCTTTGTGGTTTACATGTCTTCTTGAAAGAAATGTGGAAATCACATTCATATCTAGGTTTGCTGCATGCAAGTTACAAGGACACTGGGCCATGTCATGTAAGGGACATGGTACTGCAAAAAAACGGAAACATAGTCTATCTTGCAGAACCACTCAACTTTATTAATGTATAGTGAATAAATGTTACACTACTGTGCACAGCCTGATGTGACGATGCTAGCACGTTAGCAGCGGTTAGCTAATTATGCTAACGTTAGTTATCTACAAGTCTCCTCCAAGTGACAATCATATTATACACAATGCTGGCAATGCTGAGAACAATTAGCATCCTCGTTTATCTTACTTACATTGAGTTGACTGTGTGGCTTACTCCACAGATGTGGTGAAGCACTGTTTCGTTATGGTTTGCTAAGGAGTAACCCATTGCTTGAAATAGTGGAGAGCTGGGTGTCAAATCTTCACATTGTATCGCGGAGTGATTTATTATTAGCTGTGCTGAGTCTGAGTTGAAATGTCCAGGGATATTCCAACTCATGGAACGTCTCTCGGCCAATCAGAAACAAATAAATTGTTCCATAAAACCCAATTGTTGTATAACATTGAATACAAACCAGGGCGAGAGAATGTTACAGTGGATTGCTTGTCACGTCTGCCTCTTCCCATTACAAAAGAACATAAAGATCCTGAGCTGGAGATGGTGGCTGTTGTGTCAGCTGACTTTGCAGCTGTCACGGCTGAAGAGCTCTCAAAATCCTGTGATGCATGCCCTGTCCTACAGAAGGTGAGACACTACATTTCTAAAGGATGGCCTGGGAGTGCAAAAAGCCTAGATCCTGTCATCACACCTTACTTTCGTATCCAGAATGAACTGGCTGTGCAGGATAGTTACATAATTCGCGGCACTCATCGTGTGATCGTACCTCAAGCTCTGCAATCAAAGCTCATTCAGTTTGCTAATGCCACACGCCAAGGGATCGTTCGCACAAAACAAAGACTGAGAAACTTGTATTGGTGGCCTGGCATAGATTCACAGGTTGAGTCTGCCATTAAGTCATGCTCTACCTGCCTGCAGCATGACAAAACTGCCATCACCCGTGCTGCCCCGCTACAACCTGTTCCTACTCCAACTGCAGCCTGGGAAAAGGTAGCTGTGGATATTGTGGGGCCTATTCAAACTGCACCTCCTGACTGCCGCTTTGCGATAACTCTCATTGACTACTATAGCCGATGGCCTGAGATTGCCTTCTGTTCAGGTATTACCTCAATGACTGTTATGAACTTTCTTGCCACTGTGTTTAGTAGGGAAGGAAATCCACTCGAACTGGTCACTGACAATGGCCCTCAGTTTGTTTCAGCTGAGTTTGAATCCTTCCTTGCTGACAGAGATATCAAGCATTGCCGCAGCTCCGTGTATTACCCACAAGCAAATGGGGAAATAGAACGCTTCAACAGAGTATTCAAGGACTGCTTACAGACAGCCAACATCGAAGGTAAACCTTTGAAAGCCTTTGTCACTGAGTTTTTGCACACATACAGAGCCACTCCCCATGCTATGACCTCAGTGTCTCCTGCCGAGCTACTGCATGGTAGACCACTCAATACAAAGCTGCATATCAGAGGTCTCCACTCCACATTGCCTCTTACAGAGCACACAAACCTGAAACAGAACAGTGTGTTTCACTAATTCACGGACTGGGATAAATGCAGAGACCAAATTTCCCTCACGAGATCAAAAGAGTATATATACTTATACTTATACTTTGCTTATGTGAAGCACATTGCATGACCCCTGTGTCTGAAACGTGCTAGGCTAAATAAATTGCCTTAAAGGACCTAATAGAAAAGCTCTCACATTAATTCTGCAATCGAAGACCAGATACAAAGCCAACAAATGAATAACCATCTCAAACCTTGCCTCCCTGTGGTCCAGACACACATACAAATGAGAACAAGTTGGATTGAACTAAGGATTTTTATTGACGAACGACTCAAATAAATTCAGAAAACATGTAGAGGTTCTCTCAAGCAACTGCTCTTGTTGAGAAAACAAGAGCAGTTGAGGGGGTGTTAAGATCAGCTACAATTGCTTAACTGGAACTTTGAAATAGATTCTGGGCATCCACTGTCCTTAAACAAGGCTGTTAGATAGATAGATCGATAGATAGATACTTTATTGATCCCAAGGGGAAATTCAAGGATGTTCATCCCTGTACTTCATTTTCAGATTATAACATTTCTTGGCACACTGGGAGGGGCTGACCAAAATTCTTGAATTGTGTGCATGTGTGCGTGTACATGTTTATGTTTATGTGTGTGTGGGTGGGTGTGTGTGCATGCATGTGTGTGTTTGCCTGTTTATGTGCCTGTGTGTGTGCATGTGCATGCATGCATATATATGTCTACTGTGTGAGTATGTGTCATATGTAAGATTACTGTGAATGTATGTGTGTGCATGTGTATCTGTTTATGCACATGTGTGCATATGGAATGGGTTTACATGACCCCTGGAGGCAAACATACGCAAAAAATTGGTCATCCTAGGCCCTAAGGTTCTCAAGATATTCACAGAAAACTGTGTCTGCCCTACCCTCCTTTCGGGGGGTCCAGTCCAGCGGGGGGGCTACAGATCAAAACGAAAAGCGATGGTTCCATGCTATCCATGTGGGGTTACATGCCCACCAAGTTTCATCCCGGTCTTTCAGTGTCCCGGGAATCCTTGTTGGTGTACGGTCACTAAATGTACACATAAATTATTTTATTGTGAGGCCCCCCATGAACGAAAGTCCACGAAACTTGGCATGCATTCGGAGGGTGTCAATGATCCTACCAGAGATTTTGTGATGAAAACACCTAATGTGGCGCTATACATGAAATAAGTGGTAATGGGATAGGTTGACATGCCCCCTTAAGACCAACATACAAAAAAAAGGTGGACCTCCTAGGCCCTACGGTTCTCGAGATATTCACAGAAAACTGTCTCCGGCCACCTACAGGCCAGTTGGTGTATAGTAACATAAATTAATTTATTGTGTGGCCCCCCATGAACGGAATTCCACGAAACTTGGCATGCATTCAGAGGGTGTCATAATGATCCTACACTTCCAATTTCGTGCAGTTTTGACTATGTTAGGTCACAGATACCTGCGATTACAACACCTCATTTTTACTTTTCTTTTCTACTGTGTTTAACTAGGTGGCGCTATACATGAAATGAGTGGTTATGTAATGGGTTGACATGGCCCTTTGAGATCAACATACAAAAAAAAAATGGTCCTCCTAAACCCTACAGTTCTCGAGATATTCACAGAAAACTGTGTCTGCCCTACCCTCCTTTCGGGGGGTCCAGTCCAGCGGGGGGGCTACACTCATTATAAGTTTTAGATAAATACATTACACATGAAATGGCTTGCATCAGGCGTTTTTTACGCCTCCCAGTGAAGAGATGAATAAATGGTCTGGTTGTCACTCATTATAAGTTTTAGATAAATACATTACACATGAAATGGCTTGCATCACTTACGTAATGACCTGCATAACTTCAATGTTATTCATCTGCATGCATTTTCGCAGACTGGCAGCATTTTTAATTACCAGAATCTAGGCCTATCATATGGAAACAGCTTAAATAGCCCATAGGCTAGCCTATATCAAGTGATTGGTCCAATGAAGGAAGAATACAAATGCGACGCAGAAACAATCTAACATGAAAACTATAGTGTCTGTTCTTAACAATTAGCCATTACATTTTCATTAAATGACATACAATTAGGCTACCACTTACATTTAAACGCCGAAGCCCCCACCATTGCTTTTGAATTTGAACAGATGTGAGTGGAGGTGGGTGTTTTAAAGGTTCAGACAGGAGACATCACCCCGCATAGCCACAGAACGCCCATCTCCGAAATGCCACACTTCCGTATAGGATACTCTTGTGTTTCCTCGTGTGTCAGGCCTTCCACTTCCCTCCTCTCTCCTCGGTTGCAGTTAGATGAATGAGAACGATGAACGATCAAAACGAAATCAAACGAGATCAAAACGATGGTTCCATGCTATCCATATGGGGTTACATGCCCACCAAGTTTCGTCTACCCCGGTCTTTCAGTGTCCCGGGAATCCTCGACGGAAATTTGGACATGCGAAAAAGAAAAAAAAAAAAAAATCTGACTAAACCTATATGACCGCCACTTCATAATAATATGAACCGGCGGTCATAATAATAGGTTAACCAAACGTGACGGTACAACGAATCCTTGCGATACTGGGTTGGAGGAGGTGGTAGGGGGACAGTTGGTACTGTAAGTGTTCTTAACAGTCTTCTGTAATAAACTCCGGGTTCACTAACTACGTTGTTAGTGCTTCGTTTTATGTGTAGGGACCCTGAGCAAGCTGCTGACGAGGTTTGCTGCTGTTTTGAACAATATTATTGGTTAAAAAATTCTATTATGGAATTCTATTATTTAGCTCACCGCCCTTAGCTAATCCACTGTTTGCGATTTGGGGCTATAGCGTATACCAGTGACGGTTCTAGACAAATTTTACTAGGGGGGCCAATGACGGGCCTGTGATTAACCAGGGGGGCACATTAAAATGGCAACAAATGATTTTTTAAAGATGATAAACTTGATTTAACTTTAAAATCATATATTTATTTATGTTCGAAAAGAGTGAGTGCAGGTGCTAGAGAGGTAGGGCCATAACACATGAAAAATACAGTACAGGGTACAAATACAAGGTGTCAAGTCAATGTGAACAAACCTTCAGGGTACTACAACGGGTACAACAATGTGCCATTTCCTATTTGTGGATCAACTGAATGTTAATAAACACTTCACTACAGCAACAAGATACGGCGGTTGTGCTGTCTGGCAAAACGGCCCACAAATGCATCAAGATCCAGAGCCTTGGCCCTTCTCAGGACACCAAGATCACTGAGTCTCTCATCAGTAGTGGTGGAATGCAGATATGATTTTATCAGTTTGAGTGTGGAAAAACTGCATTTGCAGGAGGCTGAGCTTACAGGAAGGGTTACAGCAATCTTGCACAGTCTAAAGAGCTCAAAGAAAACTTCCCTGTATGGCTCAATAAAACAAACCAGCTTAACTGTACTGCATGGCTTTTTAACTTCACCACTCTGTATTTTTCTGTCCAAAACTCTCTTAAATTGATAAAGCTCTTGCCCTAAATCATCAATGTCTGCATTATACAAACGGCCAAATGAAAAAAAAATTGCTCTCCTTTAAAAAGACATTATTCTGGGGATTGAGTGACTGTATGCTTCTCATGAGCTCACAGTTGGTATTGGAGAAACGTCTCTTCAACTCATTGAGCATGCTGTCAATTACAGGATAGAAAAATGACGTGCGAAACATATCATTGTCACGTTCTACCTCCCTCTGACCAACAGTGCTTAGTGTGCAGTAGCCACTGACTCTAGAGCTCAGCATTTTCTGACGTTTCACCACTGACGTTGTTGCAGAATCACACTGCTCACAAATATTCAATGCTTCATCCCACAACTTATCAAAGAAAGACTCCTGCCTGTGGTCTTTCAATGTCTGGACTAAAACATTTACTAAGTCAACAGCTCTTGACAGATCAATGGTTTGTGACTCAAGCATGTCAGACAGTAGCTTTGTCTCCCCAAACAACTTACGCAGAGTAACAAGGTGCAAATTCTAGGTCAATTTGAGCCAGAAGACCTCGGGCCTCAACAGTTTATTCACCATGACGTTCTTGAGCAGCAGTCGTTTAAGGGCAGGTAGTGTCCATAATATTACGTAGGGCTAAAAATCGGCATGCCCAACGTGTGTCGCTTAAACGTTGCAGCTCTCTTGTTCTGCCATACATTTCTCTTTGAAGAGACAGCCATTTTGGGTGCACATATGAGCCAGAGGTAAAGATATAAAGACTGTAACAAAGAAAAAAACTCCTCTGTTTCTGGGACTTTTAACTACATCAACTAACACTAAATTGAGGCAATGTGCACTACAATGGATGTAGAAGGCAAATTTAGCCTGTTCTTTGATTCTTGCCTGAACCCCTGAATGCTTACTGCTCATTGTACGCTTGGCCTACAAGGTTATTTTTGTAGTTCAGGCCATAACGTTCTAGTAAGTGCACTATTTTTTCCAGTAAGCCCTGCTGCATCTAACCTTTCTGCAGATTCAAAACGGAGAAAACTCTCCTTAATGGCCCCATTGTAATAGTACCTGAGTGTGAAAGAAACCTGCTCCATTTTGGAAATATCCTTTGTTTCGTCTACCATGATGCTAAAAACCTCACTGTTTTTCACTTAGTCTATGATTTCAGACCTAACCATCTCTGCCAGACAACCCAAAACCTCATTCTGGATAATCTTGCTTATGTACTTTGCATTGTGAATGGAAGTTAATCTTCTTTTAACAAGTGGGTCGTGGTTAACAACTGTGTTAAGAATTGCCCTAAAGTTTTCTTTGTTAATGGACTTTTCAGATTCATCGTGTCCTCTTCGAGCTATGTTTTGCGTAGCTGTAAGTAACAGCACTTCCCCAACTGTCTTAATGTATTCCCGATTTTCTTGTACTTTTAGTTTTAGTGTGTTCTTTGTCAAGGAGATCTGCTAGTGTTGCATCAGTTTTAACAGCTCTTTGATAATCCCTCCATGCTATCATTGCACACTTGTGTCGTTCAGACTTTGCATGTACTGAAAACTAGAGATGCACCGATATGGAATTTTAGGGCCGATAACGATAACCGATATTTATTGGTTTGGTGGGGCCGACACCGATACGATAACCGATAATATTACTCTTGAAAAAAAATTGTGAAAAGTGATTTGGAAAAGCATTTAATAAGCATAATTTTATTGCAGTAATTTTACCTACCACCAAATGATGGACAGAACTCATAATAGTCCTCAATAGTGCGGCAGTCAACAACATAACAGTAGCCTAGCCCTACAGTATGTGTGGCTCCTTTAAGTGAACTGACGTCAGTGAATTGCGAGTGAGTGGCTAGAGAGTATGAATCGTTTTAATTTAGGACTAAACACTCATAAACGGCTCAGCTGGGAATAAGGTACAGTATAGTGATCAAATCATAGTTTGTGAGGGAAACTTAGGTTTAGTTTCAACTGCGGGTAACTGAATAAAGCTGCAACTCCTCAGACTGTATCTTATGTCCGTCTAGCCTACTCTGTTGCGCACAACCTGCTGCAGCAGAAAAGAAAGGCCCGAAGGTTTTAATAACTTATTATGATGACCTGTCTGGAACTGAAGCAGGAATGGTTAGCATATCTCTAGGTAGTAATACAAAACCCAAGCTAACGTAATGCAAATATAATACTAAAACTCAATTTAGAACTAGGCCTACTTATGTACTCGTCCCACTAACGAGTTTGCTTATTTGTTTCCCCGACCAGCGCTCATTCACTTCCATTCGGGCACCGAAAGTGAAAGTCAGTAGGGGAAGGGCAAACTCTGTTTACGTGGCTGCAGCAGTGCACGCGACCGGCACCTGAGCTGAGCCTGCATAAGCGGCCCTAGAAGGAGATTGTCGCGGTTGTCATATGAGACGACGTTGTCGGAAAAGGTGAGTTTGTGATGTATAACAAACGAACGATCATCGTCATCAAGTTTTATGAAATGAATTAAAATCTTCATAAATCCAGGCTGAGTTTGCCACGTTTAGCCTAAATAATCAGACAGATAGCTTGCAGAGAAGCCAGCTCCACACCACCAGACTGAAAGAACGACTGCTTTCTGAGCTTCCACATCTGAGGGCACATTCACGCGGAAGAGACACACTCCTGAGTTTTGAGAAGGACATTGGACCAGCTCTCATGATAGCCTGTCAAACTGACAGTGATGCCATGCACTTAATGCGAGCAGCACAAGTAGTGCGCAAAGAGATCCTTAATTCATCTTTCTCTTTTGACGGGTCATTCAAAGAAAACTGCCAGCAGAGGGCTGTGCCACCATCTCTCTTGGCCTTCATCAACATGGTACTTGATGGTACAAACATTGAGCATCAGTCCACCACAAAACCTCCCCTCCAACAATCTCCCAATTGATAGTCTTTAACAGTAAGAAGTAATTAATTAGTAGTAATTAAAGACACAGCCTTATATTAACATGCTAGCTACAAAAGTGTTCAAGCCCGGTTGACTGGCTTTTTAACTAGGCTACTCTGTTAACATTACCTATTTCAGCCATAACAAATTTCACATTACCAAGCTGACATATCTACAATATACTCTGTTCAATCATTAAACTAGCTTCAGCTCACATAAATGTTCCAGACTGTCTTCTAGTTTAGCTAGGATAATTATTTTGATCAATGTCCATGATGTTTACCTCAAAAGCTAACTACCAAGGAAAACTCCTTCCTGGCTATGGTTAAATTAATTTGCAACATGAATAATATTATGTAATTATGTAATAATATTGTTTGTTCATAGTCAATATGTTTACCTGTTAGAATATGTCGAAGTGCTCTCTACATTGTGCGTACTGTGGCCTGTAGCAACAACTCTCTAAAGCAGGGTTTTTTTTAACCAGCGGTGGTATTGCAGGTGGTCTGTGAAAATGGTCTAGAGGGGTCACCTGTGGATAATTCTGTGCTGTAAAGAAATGAAATTAGCCACAAATCTCGAAATCAGTAAATGAAATAACTAATAACTGAATAATACAGCGACAACAAAGAAATGAATTGGGATACATAAAAATTTTTGATGTTATGTTTACCTTGACCTTTACATAAATGCATTTTCTTGAACTCTGGTGGTTTCAAAGTTATCAGATACAGAATGGGCACCCAAAAGTTAGTGGGAAATGACACCTTAAGTGTTTTTCTACTGTGTTTGGTTCCAACGTGAGGCACTTTTGAATATTCTTGGCGGCCATCTTGGATTTGACCTCTCCCAGGCCTCAGAGGTCAAATTTGACTTCCCTCCCTATCTGAAAATAAACCTCATGGTATAACCTAACTATGGTAGAAGTTTCATGTTTCAAAAAGTGCACAATTCCACAAAATGGAAGTTAATCTTCTTTTAACAAGTGGGTCGTGGTTAACAACTGTGTTAAGAATTGCCCTAAAGTTTTCTTTTGTTAATGGACTTTTCAGATTCATCGTCCTCTTCGAAGCTATGTTTTATGAGCTGTAAGTAACAGCACTTCCCCAACTGTCTTAATGTATTCCCCGATTTTCTTGTACTTTTAGTTTTAGTGTGTTCTTTGTCAAGGAGATCTGCTAGTGTTGCATCAGTTTTAACAGCTCTTTTGATAATCCTCCATGCTATCATTGCACACTTGTGTCGCTCAGACTTTGCATGTACTGAAAAAAACTAGAGATGCAACCGATATGGAATTTTAGGGCCGATAACGATAACCGATATTTATTGGTTTGGTGGGGCCGACACCGACACGATAACCGATAATATTACTTTGAAAAAAAAAATTGTGAAAAGTGATTTGGAAAAGCATTTAATAAGCATAATTTTATTGCAGTAATTTTACCTACCACCAAATGATGGACAGAACTCATAATAGTCCTCAATAGTGCGGCAGTCAACAACATAACAGTAGCCTAGCCCTACAGTATGTGTGGCTCCTTTAAGTGAACTGACGTCAGTGAATTGTGAGTGAGTGGCTAGAGAGTATGAATCGTTTTAATTTAGGACTAAACACTCATAAACGGCTCAGCTGGGAATAAGGTACAGTATAGTGATCAAATCATAGTTTGTGAGGGAAACTTAGGTTTAGTTTCAACTGCGGGTAACTGAATAAAGCTGCAACTCCTCAGACTGTATCTTATGTCCGTCTAGCCTACTCTGTTGCGCACAACCTGCTGCAGCAGAAAAGAAAGGCCCGAAGGTTTTAATAACTTATTATGATGACCTGTCTGGAACTGAAGCAGGAATGGTTAGCATATCTCTAGGTAGTAATACAAAACCCAAGCTAACGTAATGCAAATATAATACTAAAACCCAATTTAGAACTAGGCCTACTTATGTACTCGTCCCACTAACGAGTTTGCTTATTTGTTTCCCCGACCAGCGCTCATTCACTTCCATTCGGGCACCGAAAGTGAAAGTCAGTAGGGGAAGGGCAAACTCTGTTTACGTGGCTGCAGCAGTGCACGCGACCGGCACCTGAGCTGAGCCTGCATAAGCGGCCCTAGAAGGAGATTGTCGCGGTTGTCATATGAGACGACGTTGTCGGAAAAGGTGAGTTTGTGATGTATAACAAACGAACGATCATCGTCATCAAGTTTTATGAAATGAATTAAAATCTTCATAAATCCAGGCTGAGTTTGCCACGTTTAGCCTAAATAATCAGACAGATAGCTTGCAGAGAAGCCAGCTCCACACCACCAGACTGAAAGAACGACTGCTTTCTGAGCTTCCACATCTGAGGGCACATTCACGCGGAAGAGACACACTCCTGAGTTTTGAGAAGGACATTGACCAGCTCATGATAGCCTGTCAAACTGACAGTGATGCCATGCACTTAATGCGAAAGCAGCACAAGTAGTGCGCAAAGAGATCCTTAATTCATCTTTTTTCTTTGACGGGTCATTCAAAGAAAACTGCCAGCAGAGGGCTGTGCCACCATCTCTCTTGGCCTTCATCAACATGGTACTTGATGGTACAAACATTGAGCATCAGTCCACCACAAAACCTGCCCTCCAACAATCTCCCAATTGATAGTCTTTAACAGTAAGAAGTAATTAATTAGTAGTAATTAAAGACACAGCCTTATATTAACATGCTAGCTACAAAAGTGTTCAAGCCCTCGGTTGACTGGCTTTTTTAACTAGGGCTACTCTGTTAACATTACCTATTTCAGCCATAACAAATTCCACATTACCAAGCTGACATATCTACAATATATTTGTTCAATCATTAAACTAGCTTCAGCTCACATAAATGTTCCAGACTGTCTTCTAGTTTAGCTAGGATAATTATTTTGATCAATGTCCATGATGTTTACCTCAAAAGCTAACTACCAAGGAAAACTCCTTCCTGGCTATGGTTAAATTAATTTGCAACATGAATAATATTATGTAATTATGTAATAATATTGTTTGTTCATAGTCAATATGTTTACCTGTTAGAATATGTCTAAGTTTCTACATTGTGCTGCATTGTGGCCTGTAGCAACAACTCTCTAAAGCAGGGTTTTTTAACCAGCTGTGGTATTGCAGGTGGTCTGTGAAAATGGTCTAGAGGGGTCACCTGTGGATAATTCTGTGCTGTAAAGAAATGAAATTAGCCACAAATCTCAAATGAAATGAAATAACTAATAACTGAATAATACAGCCTAACAACAAAGAAAATGAATTGGGATACATAAAAATGTTGATGTTATGTTTACCTTGACCTTTACATAAATGCATTTTCTTGAACTCTGGTGGTTTCAAAGTTATCAGACACCTTAAGTGTTTTTCTACTGTGTTTGGTTCCAACGTGAGGCACTTTTGAATATTATTGGCGGCCATCTTGGATTTGACCTCTCCCAGGCCTCAGAGGTCAAATTTGACTTCCCTCCCTATCTGAAAATAAACCTCATGGTATAACCTAACTATGGTAGAAGTTTCATGTTTCAAAAAGTGCACAATTCCCCTTGATTTGAGGGCTTAACCGCTGTACTAAATAGCAACCAAGCTCAAGTAGCTCAGTGTAGCCAGACGGACCTTAGGCTACGTAGGCCTAAATTAGGACGCAAGTTATCCGCCAGAATTCTGTTATCGGACCGATAATAATATTTTAATTTTTTCACTTATCGGCCAATAATATATCGGCCGCCGATATATTGTGCGTCCCTACTGAAAACCCTGCATCTCTCATAGTTGCTTTTTTCCAGTTTCTAAAACCAGATGTTGAAACAAAAACAGTGTCTGGGGCATTTGGTGTGCTAAAATGTCTACATGCAAAGCAATATGTAGCGTTCATCATGACAGAATACTCAAGCCATGGATAAAGATTGTACCATTTTGGTCTGAAGCTCCGTCTTCTGTCCCCCATTAAAGTGATTGAGAATGTATTCAAGTTGGGCTGTACTGGTTCATCATTCTTGGACTTGCTGATATCTGTAGAAAGATGTACAGTAAACATGGGGCTCAACTACAATATTTATTTATGCATGTCTGCATATATTACAAAATGTAGGCCAAGTATTTTAAGAAAAGAAACATTAGAGCCATATTGATACAAACAATTTACAGCAGAAAGCACCATTTTAATGATACACAAATAGTAAGAACCTTCATCACAAACCTGATAGTGTAGTACTTGATCCACTTGCTGTCGCTCTGGCTGTTCCTCTCTCTGTCCCTGTATGTTTTCTTCCTCCTCACCCTTTTCTTCATGCTCCTCACCCTCTTCTTTATCCTCCTTACCAGGCTTGGAATTTCACCATTTTAGGGGCAAGGCCACTTGGCCTTCAGTTGGGCATATTTGGTGGGGGGCACAAAGGCCACATGTCAGGGCACCAAGGCCAAAGTTACAGTATACAGGCTATAAAAATGATCAAAATTGTATTTAGCCTATTCACAGCAGTAGACCTGCATCACTGTATGAAACATTACAAAAACATGAAATATGACATAGACATTTACAGATATCTAGGAAACTCAAATAGCCTAGAATAGATGCATGCTTAGCATTTTGTGATCATTAAGGCTACTTTAACAAACTTGTAGTCAGCTGTATATCCTCTGATTTTAATATTTACCGACATCTAGGCGATATTTGTAACATTGATTTTGTATTTGGCCTGTTATGAAATCACGTTATGAAAATTTAAACACATTGTGAAACTTAAAGACCAAATTTGGCATGCATGTCGAAATTTGCTGCAAATTCAAAACCGGATTACTCTGGAATGGATAACTGTACAGGGGACTCGTGTTCGGTAAGGTCTGCTGTTTATTTTGATATATGGTTTGCCATGTTTTGAACGAAGGGTTCGTGAAGTAGGCTAGGCCTATTTGTCTCGCGAACCGATCACCAAACGGCTAACATCGTTTAAAACATGAGATAAAGCTCTTTCATGTGATGTGATACTTGTGATTTCTGTATGATGAGTAGGCTACTTTGCGAGTAGTTCAACTGAGAAGAATGGGTGAATCTGGACGCACTTTCTTTCTTGCCGTGCGCTGTCACTTTCTCCACTGCGTAAAAGACCACATTAATTTGTGCTGTAAATCATAAGATTATTTTGTCAGGCCATAGGCTAATAAAATACGCTACTAGTCGGAGGCAAACCATAATATTGAAAGAAGGGGGCACCAAGGCCACAGTGGCCTGTAAACCTCTGATTTTCAAAGGGGCATCACGATCAACGCAAGGGGCAATGAGGGCCATGGCCGTCGTGGCCGCCGTGAAATTCCTACCCTGCTCCTTACCCTCTGGAATTTCTGTGTCAGAGCCCTCACGTTCATCATATGGCCTCTCCAACCTCCACCAACTCCTCTGGTTCGCCCTCTTCCTGCTCCTCAACTATCTCAATGCCTTGATATGTTTCTCTCACTGCTGTTTTTCTTGCTTTCTTGCTTACTGGAGCAAAAAAGGACGCTATGTCCCTTCCTTGTTTCATGATAACTATTAGAAGAAAAAAACGTAGGGGCATGCATTAAATTTAGTTGCCTAACCATCCCTCCCTACTTAACAGCAGATAGCCTGCTGATTACTTTACTCAAATGAATTTATTATTGCAATGCAACAGCCAAGACGGATGAAGTTACGTAGTTAACATCACAACATTGTAGACATAGCAAAGATACTGCCATTTGGATATTTGCTTCTGCTTTGATGAGTTTGCTTAGTTTCTAAACATATTGTAACGTTTAATAGGTCAGGAGCCAGAGCTTTGTTCAAAGCAAGCTTTATTCGTAAGAAACGAGGGCAGGGACACAGACACCGAATACAGCACACACTAGGCAGGTCAAACACACACACACACCACACACACAGAGGTGGACGCAGCCCCCCACACAAAAAGGATCACACACGAAGAAGAACCAAACGGGCAACACGCCACACCAAAACAGCAAATAAAGGCATTTACAGACACAAAACACCCCAAAGTTCACCCCCGCATCCCAGCATGCACTGTCCATAGCAACATAGTCCGGAACCACAGTACCGTCAACACAAACGTGGGGTGTGCACACCACCAGAGCTCACTCACCAACAGGGACCCACGACTACTAGCAGTCCAACGTGGGCATGCTAGCAGTCCTCAGCCGTTGCCGCTCGTCCCTCAGCTCCACTCCACGACCACCCTCAGGTAACACGCACCGCGGTGTGCCACCGCAGCACTCCTCCACTCCAGGCGGGGCCCTAGGTGGCCTTCCCAACCGCCGACAGATGACTCGAGCGCTGGACGTCAGGGCCTGATGACGCTGCACCCTCGCCGCTCCGTTCCACCAAGTCACCAACCAGGAGGACAGACACCAGCTCCACTGCAGCCGGACACGCTGCGCTCGCAAGCTACAGCAACCGGTATTCGGCATCCCTCCTACGCTGCGAGTCCATAGTCCGGAAGCACCGACATTACAATATCGAGACAAACTTCAGTTCATTATCAGTGTGAGAAACGACGATAACACGATTATGTGCAAGAACAACAAGTCACTTACTCACTTACGTTTTGCTTACCTTAGACTCTTGCCACACGAGAAATCGTAGCTCCTCTCTCCAAGAGTAGACTTTGCTGAGCTTTCATTCATTCACCGTGCAGGCAGGCTAGTGTTTGGGTGTGCAGCTCTAATTCACCCGTGTAGACCATTGTGTCGCATTAATCGTAATAAATTCTTTTTTTTGTTTTGGTCAGCACGAGGTGGCCATGGACATATCTACAGAGGCATGTGCCTCCCTAGGCCTCCGTGTAAAACCACCACTGGCGTATACCGACACAAGCTCTGTAGTGGTTGATCAACTAAAAATACTGTCTCCACGGCTTGGGGTCAATTTTTGCCGGAGTTACACTTTCACACTTATTGCAATGGAGTGTTTTGGCACCAGCACCTCCATCATGCAGGTGCCAAAACACACCACTGCAACAAGTCTTAATGACTTCCGTCCAGTTGCACTCACCTCCATCATCATGAAGTGCTTTTATAGGCTGTTCCTGGCCCACCTCAACACCTGCTTACCACCATTACTGGACCCCTTTCAATTTGCCTACCGTCAGAACAGGAGCACGGAGGATGCCATCTCTACGGCACTTCACTCTGCCCTGTCCCACCTTGACAATAGCAACACCTATTTGAGAATATTGTTCATTGACTTCAGTTCTGCATTCAACGCCATTATCCCCTCCAAACTTACCACCAAACTCAGTGAACTGGGCATCAATACCCCCATCTGTAACTGGTAACTTCCTAACCAACAGACCTCAGTCTGTTAGGTTAGATAACCACACCTCCTCAACCATCAGCCTGAACAGCGGCGTACCACAGGGATGTGTGCTGAGCCCTCTCCTTTACTCCCTCTTCATCTACAACTGCACACCTCTACATGACTCTAACACCATTGTCAAGTTTGCAGTCGGCACTATGGTGATTGGTCTCATCAGCAGAGGTGGAAAAAGTACGAAAATATTGTACTCAAGTAAAAGTACCAATACCTGAAAAGGACTTTGGTCCTAGCTCGAGTTGCTGCAGCCAGCAGCTAAGGCAGCCAATAAGTCTTGAACGTGCCTACTGAAATTTCTTCAATACTTTGTGGAAAAGCCTCTGTTTGTAAAGACAGCTTCAAGACATTTCCTGTCTTGAACTCCTGACTCTCAACACCAAGAACACCAAAGAGCTCATTGTGGACTTCAGGAAGTCTAAAGCTAGCACACACACCCCCATTCTCATCAATGGGACTGAGGTGGGTGAGCTTCAAGTTTCTGGGTGTCCACATCTCTGAGGACCTCTCTTGGGCCCTCAACACCCCTATCCTGATAACCCTGTCTCTTCAGATCCTGGTGAACTTATACCGCTGCACCACACTGTAGACCTCTGAAGTTCGCCTACAAAAAAGAACCAAAACGGCCATCTTTGCCCATATAAGGTGATCTGGTTGTTAATTGAAGCTAACTACCTATGGCAAGTTGCATTGCAAGTTAGCTCTGAGGTAGCAAAAATCTAAGTGTGCCGCCTTCACGTCCCGGAGATCACAGTATCCACTCGAAGGCAGAGGACAAAAGTACAGTATGTTCAGGAAAATGTCTGCATTTCAGACTTTCATCCCTACGAGAGTTTAACAGGTGCAAAAATTCAAAACCCCAATGATATTTTCCCATAGGAAAAATCACCAGATACCGGATGTCAAAGATGGCAGCTTTTTTGTAGGTGAACTAGAGGTCTATAGAGAGCATCCTTACCAACTGTGTCACAGTTTGGTATGGCAACTGCTCTGCTTCTGACCAAAAAGCACTGCAGAGGGTGGTGAAAACTGCCCAACGCATGACCGGTTCCTCACTCCCCTCCATCAACGCCATCCAGGGCAAGAGACCCGGGGAACATGGGACCCTTTTTCAGAAAAAGGCTTCTATGTTCCCCACTGTGAGAAACTGAACTGTACCATTCCCACTATCTTATTCGCATTGCACCGCAAGCGCAGGCAAGAGAGAAAGAGACTCATTCATTCGTACACACGCACACACATTCCCCCACTGCATCCCTCTTTGATTGTAAAATGTTTTGGGCGTGGTAGACTCTCCTGTTGTGAGGCAGAGTAAGTGAGTATTTACTTTGACTGTGCATTGTTTGTGATATTTTTGTTTGTTTTTGTTTATTAGTGTTGCTATTTTTGAATATGTTGAAAAATAAATAATTTAAGTTATTAGAACCAACATCCAAATACTACCACAATAACCGACATTTACACATTATAGCATTCAATCGCACTGCATTCTGGGCACTCAAACAAACACATACGGTACCACCACCGACGCTACAAAACAAATGCATGTTAAGTAACAAGATGCTAGATACAATGTCATGCGGTGGAGAAAAACCCAACATAAGGGAAAGCTATTAGCTTTGATTGAATGTAACTTTATGGACGTGCACCTGTGTGAGTATAAAAAAAAACTATAAAGATTAAATCTTTATGCAAACATGAATGAAGGGCACAAGAAGAGTTTGGACTGAGTTATCTGTGTCAGCGAGGTTACATTAAAATTCCACATTTGGGTAATTCCAGTTACACTTCTAGAACTGGACTCATTCACTGCGTCTCATATGGGACTTACCGGTACAATACCAAAATTGAGTGCATGAATGCCCTGCTATAGTCCCTGGATGGTGCACTCATAACGGTCAAACAGTTGAGTGTGGAACGGTGGACACACTTTTCGCCGTTAACAGATGCCATCTTGGCTGCACACAGTAACTTGCATTTCCAAACTTGTGATAATCACAGTTGAGGAAGCTGGAGCAGCAGCAGTGGAAAACACACTTTACAGATGTACAAGCAATTGTTACATAAACTGATCATGTTTTGACACAGTACGACCATGTCACTGTCGAATAGAGGACACCAGTAAAGTTCTATTTAAATGTTGCAATTGTCAAATCCGTTAAGTGCACAGAGGTAGTGTTCAATTTGAGACACTATTCTGTTGAAATTAAAGTGTACTGACAACAACTGCAGTGAGTTGGGAGAGAGAAAGGAAAAACACATAGGCTACTACTGGCCAATCCTCTCCAATTGTTTAGAATTGGACTCTGGGCGTTTGGGAACAGCTGAGGGAGGAGGCTACTTGAAACTGCGAGTTTCGGTCGGTGTGAGTGAGCGGACTTGCAGTTGACAGTAATTAACACCCTTTTGAACAATCTAAGCTGTGCGAACGTCAGAGGGCTCTACGCCGTCTACGCCGATTCATCATTAATGAGACACGAGGACAGCTGCATGCAATTCCTGTCAGCATAACAATAGGGGCTGTTGCTGAAGCGTCAGCATAAGCGTCAGCCCTTGTTTCAGCCGTACTCGTTTAAGACGGACACGGTCAAGACGAGCAAGTTTACCTGTGCTAGTTCACCAAGCACAGGCGCCGACAAAGGCAAAAATGTGCCATTCCACCATATCTGTTATCACCGGCCATCGCAGAAAACGGCATCATGCCAAAAGGGGCAGAAATCGCCTTAACCTCCAGCAACTTAAACGGTCCTCACCTACAGAAACCTCCTTCTCCATGGGCTTGTGGAACTGTCAATCCGCAGTCAACAAAACCGACTTCATAGCTGGCTATGCCAACCACCTTTCGTTGGAACTCCTTGCTCTCACTGAGACATGGATCAAACAAGAGAACACTGCCACCCCGGCTGCACTCTCCACTAACCTTACACTATCCCACACCCCTCACCCATCTGGACGAGGAGGTGGGACGGGCCTGCTGATCTCCAACAAATGGAAATTCACCCCGTTACTGCCTTCAAACAAATATGTCTCATTCTGAATTCCATGCCATCACAGTGATCGCCCCAGCAAAACTCTAACGTGCTGGTCATCTACGCCCTCCAGGCCAACTAGGCTTAATTTTATGGACGAACTTGACACTCTGCTGTCCTCCATCCCTGAGCATGACTGTCCGCTTCTTGTTCTCGGGTGATATGAACATCCACTTAGATGCCCCAGGCTCAGCGGACTTTTGGCCCTGATCCACTCCTTTGACCTCAAACTGGTTCAAAGCCCACTGACTCACAAAGCTGGCAAAGAGCTTGACTTGATCTTCACTTTCTGGAACTGCAGCACAGACACCCTCATGGTGACACCACTCCATCTTTTCTGACCACTTCTTCATCCACCCAACGCCAGCCTGACAGAACAGCCTCCGGCTCCTCAGCCGATGGTCACGTTCTCCGCAACATCCGAACCTGTCTCCAACGCACTTTTCCTCTGTGGTTGCCTCCGCTACCTCCACTCAAGACCTTCTCCTCTCTGGAGGTTAATGAGGCCACAGACTCGTTTCTGTTTCCACACTGAGCTGTGGTTCAGACGAGCTGTGCCCCTCTACCACAAGGCCAGCTCGATCCAAACACTCTCTCATCCATGGCTAAATGATACCTCCAATCGCAGCGCACCAAACTCAGAGCCGGAGAGGAAATGGCACAAATCCAAACTAACTGATGACCTCAAAACTACCAGACACTCCTGACCTCCTTTCTCAGCCAGCATCACTGCTGCTAAGACGGCTTTCACAATGACAAAATCAACAGCTTACAGACACTTGAAAACTTTTCTCAACCTTCAAATCGCTACTCAACCCCTCAGCTGCCTCCTCCTCCATCCAGCCTTACTGCAGATACCCTCGCCTCATTTTTTACAAAACAAAGTGGCGGCAATCAGCAGTCAATTCTCTACATGCCCACTCAACGATCTGACTCAGATACCGCAGACTCCTACAATCTCTAGGGACTGCTGGAACATCTTTTTTCAGCATTCACGCCTCTTTCCGAGAGTGAAGTATCTAGACTCCTGACATGCAGCCGCCCTACCACATGCTTGCTGGACCCTATACCTACGAGCCTACTTAAGTCCATCAGCCCAACCATCGCACCAGCTATCACACATGTGATCAATGCTCACTAACCTCCCGCACATTTCCAACAGCGCTCAAAATAGCCCGGTAACACCGCTATTTAAGAAAGCTTCTCTCAACCCTGCTCAAGTGGAGAACTACCGCCCTGTCTCACTCCTGCCTTTCCTATCCAAAGGCATTGAACGAGCAGTCTCCAAACAGGTCTCTGACTTCCTTTCACAGAACAACCTTCTGATCCAAATCAGTCTGGGTTCAAAAGCGGCCACTCTATCAAACGGCTCTGCTGTCTGTAACAGAAGCCTTAAAGAAGCTGCCAGGGCGACCGCCGGGTCATCAGTACTCATTCTGCTTGACTTATCGGCTGCCTTTGACACGGTTAATCACTGCATCCTTCTCTATACCGCTAACATGGGAATCTCCAGTTCTGCTCTCTCCTGGTTTGAATCCTACCCGCAGGACGCCTGCTTAACGTATCATGGCTTGGTCAGCTATCTGCACCTCACCATCTCACCACAGGGGTCCCCAGGTCTCAGTGCTTGGCCCCCTTCTCTTTGTTATCTACACCACCTCCTTGGGACAGATTATCCGCTCGCATTGGCTTTCATACCACTGCTATGCAGACGGTTACACACAGCTCTATCTGTCCTTTCCACCTGATGACCCCTTGGTTTCAGCACGGATCTCGGATTGCCTCTCAGAGATAGCTACATGGATGAAGGCACACCACCTCCAGCTGAACCTCTCAAAGACTGAACTGCTGGTCCTCCCAGCTAAACCTACCATACACCACGACGTCAACATCAAATTTGACTCCCCCTGTCTGTTTCACCTACCAGGACTGCAAGAAATCTAGGAGTTGTTCTCGACAACCAACTAAACTTCTCAGATCATGTTGCCTCAGTCGCCCGGGCATGCCGTTTCGCACTCGACAACATACGGAAAATCAGGACTTACCTGACTCAAGATGCTACCCAACTTCTGGTTCAGGCAATAGTCATCTCACGACTTGACTACTGCAACGCCCTACTGACAGGTCTCCCAGCCTGCGCAGTGAAACCCCTTCAGATGATCCAGAACGCGGCGGGCGCTGGTCTGGTCTACAACCAACCCAAAAGGGCACATGTTACCCCGCTGCTCATCCAGCTACACTGGCTACCTATAGCGGCCCGCATCAAATTCAAGGCTCTAACGCTTGCCTACAAAGTAGTCTCCGGTTCTGTTCCCACCTACTTGAATGCCCTCATACAGACATACGCTACCTCCAGACCACTGCGCCCTCAGATCTAACGACGCCTAGCTCTACCACCCGGTACGCTCAGGCCAATCCAAACTTTTTCTCATCTGTTGTTCCTCGTTGGTGGAACACACTGCCAGTTCCTACAAGGGCAGGGACATCCCTCTCAATTTTCAAAAAACTCCTGAAGACCCAGCTCTTTAGAGAACATCTCCTCTCATAGCAACACTTACAACAAGTCTTGCTGATCCTAGCACTCACCAGCCGTCTTAAACTGACAAGTAATTGTTAAAAACAGCACTCACTGATGCACTTATTCTTACTGTACTCTAATGTTTTTTAAATTGTCCTAAAATTGTTGAGAATTGCTCTAAAACTTAAACTGTTTACCATGTTGTTAGTCGCTTTGGCTAAAAAAGCGTCAGCCAAATGTAAAATGTAATGTAATGTACTGACGGAAGTATGCCAACCAGAAGGTTACACTGATTTTACAACTGCTAAGGGGGGTTTTCAGATAGTGACCTACATTCCCTTAGGCTACTTTTTGCCAGCTAGCCAAGTTAATAGAGCAAATATTCAGCCTGAATAAGTGCTTCACAGCAATGGAAGCATGTGCATTTCAATTGTTACAATGGGGGAAAGGGATGCTTTTGTTTGACTTAAGTACAAATAACTACAGCCTTTCTAGTGTTGCCAATTTCTCCTCTAACTGCAGTTCCACAACTTAGGCGAAGCACATGTGGGTGAGATTGGTTGTAATGTAATTAACATTTTACATAATGGACAGAGTGGAAGTGAAAGAGAAAATGACTAGTAGAAATATAGAGTACAAAAAGAAGCAAGAGAGAGATGAGAGGAAGGAGAGAATTGCCTAAGGGTAAGTTGTCAGTCACAGTGACTATACTAGTAATGCCATCTTGTGGATTTCCATGGTAATCAATTTCCGACCATAAACTAACTATACAGTGTGTTGTGGTGTTTTACTTCATAATTCCTTTAGATTGTCTATAAACTTACTCACCCTTTGGTGATTTTCTTTGTTTTTATTTGTTGTTCCTCCGCACTTCTGTAAATAACTATCTGGTGCGTCAACGGGATATAGTATAACAAGTCATTAAGATCAATACAAAACATTCATAAATTGATTAAATATGCACATAAGCCTACAAAAAACACAATAAGTTAAATTCCTCATTAATATTAAAAAAAATTATGTAGAGAGGCGTTTTGGATATTCACTCTTAATACACTGGAACCCCATAGCCTCAATGAGTAATTGAACCTATCTTGTTTCTTGTATAGGCTTATGTGCATATTTAATCAATTTATGAACATTTTGTATTGATCTTAATGACTTGTTATACTATGCTCCGGTAAAACTCCTCTGTCTCTCTCTCGATATTATAGAAAGCATTGTTACATCAGCCATAGTGGTTTGGGCAAGCCATGCCCATTCCTGTAGAAAACCCATAGGGTTTTAATTCAAGAGCTTGACGAGAAAGAAATCAATGCAATTATGTGGAATTCATTGTCATGAAATTTGCAACTGTCTAACGTTCCCAAAACAGTCACTAGCATAAGTAACTTCCCCCATATTGTTGGGGTCAGACATGGTGACTTTTTCCGTTATACAACCCCAAAACAGAAAAAGTTGGGACATTGTGTAAAATGCAAATAAAAACAGAATGTGATAATATACAAGTCTCGTAAACCCATATTTAGCGCCAAAAAGGACATAGACAACATATCAAATGTTGAAAATGAAAATTTGGACTATTTCATGGAAAATATATGATAATTTTGAATTTGATGCCAGCAACATGTTGGGGAAAAAAGTTGGGATGGGAGCATGTTTACCACTGTGCTGCTTCAACTCTTCAATTAACCAAATTCTGTAAATGTTTAGGAACTGAGGAGACCAGTTGCTAGAGTTTTGAGACTGAAATGTTGTCCCATTACTCCCCAATATAGGATTTCAGTTGCTCAACAGTATGGGGTATTCTAAGTCATGTTTGTCATTCCATTATGCACCTGATAGCAATAAATTTAGTTGTGTTCGAAGACTAGTTTTAGCCATGTGGCCCCTCCTGGCATTAAAACAAAGACACCCTCCCCTCCCCCAATGAAATGCTAATGTACTGGTTCCAAGGGCTATCAGATCCACAAGACAAAGGATGTTACCTGGCTATACTGAATCCATGTGTCATGAAATGTAAATATATTCATGTTTGGTATCATTGTAATAGTCTCAGTACAAGGATTGTAATGATTTGATTGTGAGAATGTTTGGAACATTCTATAAGTGATATTTCTGATATATAAGATATCTCTCCTCATGTTCTTCAGATAGGTGTGAAGTAGGTGTGAGTAGGTGTGTCTGATGCCAAGTGGAGAACCAACCATGTTGGCTTGTTTTGGCGCCAAATTCTTCCTTTGTTTAACCCATACAAAAGTAACTAAACTGCAATGTTTGTCAGACTAAGGTGAACAAGAACATGGAGAACTGAAGAAGAGAGAGGTTGATCCAACACAATGCCATGGCCTACAAACCATAGACCATTTTTACCCTCTCTGCTTGTAACAGAATAAACCTGATTCCTGAGTTTTCCTGAAGTTTGCCAGTATAAGATTAATATTAAGTCATTATTCACCACAATTAGTTTCACACCTAATTTGACAAATCTGGACTGCAGACAGGCCATTTTAGCACCTGGACTCATCATCTATGGAGAAATACTATTTAAATATGTGCAGAATTCATTTTGGCATTGTTTTCCTGAAATATTCAAGGTCTTCCCTGGGAAATACATTGTCTGAATGGGAGTATATATTGCTCAAAACCTGTATACATCATTCAGAATTGATTGTGCTTTGCCAAATGTGCAAGATGCCCATGCTGTAGGCACTAATGCTCCTCCACACCATCATAGATGTTGGGTTTTGAACTGAAGACTAAAACAACTTGGATAGGTTGGATACTTGGATAGGCCCTCTCCTCTTTAGCCTAGATGAGTCCATGATTTTCAAAAAGAATGGCAAATTTTGATTGGTCTAAACACAGGACCTTTTTCCATGTTACCTCAGTCCATTTTAGGCCCAGATAAGATGGTGGTATTTTCTGTATGTTTCAATACAATGTTGGATGTTTTGACTGTTACAATTTTGGCTGTAGTTTTTTAATTGAGTATCAAACTGTGCACATAACCAATGGTCATCAGAGGTTTTCCTGAGCCCCAACAATGACAGGTCTGGAAACAGGTTTGGTGTTGATGCAGTGCCATCTGAGGTCCAAAAGACCACGGCCATCCAATTTGTTTTTCAGCTCTTTCCCTTGTTTGCAAAGATTTCTCTGGATTCTCTGAATGTTCTAATGATATTATGTCCTGTAGATGACGAACTCCCCAAATACTTCACAGTTGCATCTTAAGAAACATTACAATTACATTGTTTCATCATTTGTCCACACAGGTTTACACAGAGTGATGAATACCCCTACATCTTTACTTCTAAGGGACCCTGCCTCTCTGGGATGTTCTTTTTCATACCCAATCATGTTGCCAGTTACCTTTATTAGTTGTGAAATATTCCTCCTTTTGTTTTCTTTATCATTACACAACTTTTGCAGCATTTTGTTAGCCCTGTCCCAACTTTTTGTGAAACATGTTGCTGGTATCAAATTCAAAATTAACATACATTTTCCATGAAATAGTCAAATTTGTCATTTTCAACATTTGATATGGTGTCTGTGTCCTTTTTGCAACTAAATATGAGTTTAAGAAAGTTGCAGATTATTACATTCTGTTTTTATTCACATTTTACACAACGTCCCAACTTTTTCTGTTTTGGGTTGTATTTCACATTTTATTTTACATCCAAACCCCTGACTCAATAGTCACTTACTTACAGTAACACTCACTTGTGCTTAGTGATGCACGATATATCGGCGCCCGATATAATATCGGCGATATGGTCATTTTTTACACATCGTATCGGTCCGATGTCAAAATAGGGCGATGTGAACAGGCCGATAATTATTCCTGTGTATGTAGGCTTGTTGATGTGTGTAGGCGTTAGATGTGAGTGTGGGGCGGGGAGTTTGTTTTGCACAAAGCGCATAAATGTACCGTCACGCGTGAAGCAGGTGCTGAAGGCGGCAAAAGACAAAAATAATTTCAGTCAAAGTCGTGTCTCTGTTTCAGTTGAGCAGAGATGTCGTTTGTTTGGTCATTTTTAAAGTCTCTGAAGAGGACCAACGCTTATGCTGTATGCAATGACTGTGAAGGCCGGGTGATGCGAGGGGAGCTTCGTGTCAAATCGTTCAACACAACCAATTTGATCACCCACTAAAAAACAAGCATCGAAGCCTACAAAGAATATGAAAAACTAGCTAATGCTAAAGCGGGAAGAAAAGCTACTGCTACTCGCGGCAGCTGCACCAGTCGGTAGCCTCATAGAGCAAGCTGGATAAGGCGAAGAAATTCCACAAGGACCACCGAAAGCAAAAGGCGTTGACTGTAGCAATAACTAAGATGATCGCTGTTGATGACCAAACCGTTCTCAGTGGTGGAAGGCGAAGGGTTCAGCGAGGTGCTTGAGGTCGCTGAGCCCGGCTATAACAAGCCAAGCCGTCGTTGCTTTGCGGATGTTGCCCTGCCTGCCTTTACATGATAACGTAGCCACCCACGTCCACAAGTTACTCGACAGCAATGTCAATGACATCAGTTTCACAACGGATATATGGAGTTCGACCTCAACCAAACAAGCATGTTGAGCCTCACGGCTCAGTGGATTGAGCTTTTAACACCGAGATGAAGAGCGCGTTACATGCCCAAGAATTCCCTGGCTCGCATACAGGTAAGCCTGCCTATTTTTTGGACAGATGCAAATTAAATAATAGTCAAGGCAAAGGGAAAGTTGTGCATGATTGCTGGCTTGCATGTTCCTATAACACCTAGCACTACATATCTAATCTCGCGGTAGGCTAAATATAACTGTATCAGTAGTTATGGTCCTAATAGGGATTGCTAACAGTCGTCTTGCCAAACCAACTGAACAACAGAGAAAATCCCGCTGTATGTTTTTTATTTTATTATTTTATTTACATAAGCCTACTAAGCAGACCACGAGATAGCTATGATATTTGGGCTGTGCTAATGAATGCAGGATTGTTTTGGGGTTTCTGTCTAGGCTAGCATCGTGAAGCATAACGATAATACAGAGCGGCAGAAGTTGGTTGGGGAAAAGGCATTATATCATGTGCCAGCTAGCTAACGTGTCTTTCATTAAATGTTTTTTTTATCATTATTATTTTGTTCTAGGTACCGCCATAGCCAGTGCATTTGACTGCATGTTTACACAATGGAAAATCTGGAAAGAAAATGTGCCGCGTCGTGCTTCGAGACAACACACGAAGAAAATATGGTGAAGGCGATGGAGGAGTGTGGTGTTAAAAGCCTGGGCTGTATGGCTCATCTGGGGCAGTTAGCTGTACCGCGATGCAGTACTAAGCCAGCAGGCGTTGTTGACTCTTTGGCTAAAGCCAGAAAAATAGTCGGACATTTTAAAAGCTCCCCTCTTGGTACCTCTCGGCTGAGAGACATCCAGAGAGAGATGGGAATGAAGATCAAAATGCTACAACAGGACGTCCCAACGCGCTGGAATAGTACATTCATGATGATGACAACTCTCCTGGAACAGAAGCGTGCACTGGTTATGTACGAGGCTTACCACGGACTGCCTGTATCTCTCAACGCAAATCAGTGGAGTCTCATTGAGAAAATGACAACCTCCTGGCACCTTTTGAAGAGTTGACGAGAGAGATCAGCTCGCATACAGCTACAGCTGCTGACGTGATCCCGTCTGTTGTGGCACTCAAGCGTTTTCTGAACAAGACAGCTGAAACCGACAGTGGGGTCAAAACAACCAAGTCTGCACTGCTTGAAGCTGTGAACAAGAGATTCGAAACCAGTTTCTCTGAGCAATTATACTACTTGGCAACAATCCTGGACCCCAGATATAAAGATCGCTACTTTGACGCAGACCTCAAGCTAGTGGCAAAAACAAGCTAGAGAAAGAAGTGGACAAGATGACCGCCTCAGCGACGACCAGCGCCAGAGCCACAGTTGGGCCTACACCAGTCGCAGAAGAAGCTGAGCCAGAAGAAGGTGAACCACAAGAAAAGAGGATGCGTACGCCAAGTGAAGGGCATTCGTTCCTGGACATGTTCGATGAAATTCTGGAGGAAAAGGAGCAGGATGAACAGGCAACAGGTCCAACGAGTGTGCAGGTAGGCTAGGTTTACTATACTATTTGAAGATGATCTTTTAATAGTCTTTTATTCAAATAAAGTATTTCACATTTCTTTGTGTCAAGTAATTTCTAATCTAGTCTAATTTCATGAAAACTGTGATCTATAGTTATTATTGAACTTGTAGACTTAAGAGTTTGGCCTCACAAGAAAAAAAGTTAATTGAATTAACAATTATTTTTATTTCGTTTGAAGCCATGAATACAAATGTTGAATAATAATTTCCTGATGATTTGCCAGAGATGTATATTTATACACTTCTCAATTTTTCTTTTAGGTGCATGGTTACCTGGTGAGCCCACTATCCCCAGAAATGTGAGCCCACTGCAGTACTGGCAAAGCAACATGACCGGCTTCCCTGCCCCCAGCCCCAGTGGCATAAAGTACCTCTCAGCTCCATGTACCAGTGTGGACAGCTTAAGCGTCTCTTCTCCATGGCTTCAAATGTTGTCAGTGAAAGAGAAATAGGATCGGTACAGAGAGAGCAGAAATGCTCCTGTTTGTTAAGCACAACATTCATCTGCTTCCAAAGCCCAGGAAGGTCAAGGGTTAGGCCTAGCCCTAGCGTGACTTGGCAGTTACAGTACTTAGTTACTATACTTACAATTCAAAAGACTGCAAAAGCCAGTGTTTGTTCATTCCAGTTGGTTCTGGCTCCGTTTTCTTTTGCTAAGTGGCTGTGGCCATTTTTAGGCCCTACTAAGTACTGTACCTTAAAGTTTTTCCAATGTTAAAAGAATACTGCATCAGTCATTTTATTTTGTTAAAGTGGCTTTGGCCATTTTAGGCCTTCTACTGTACCTTAAATATTTTTCAATGTTGTTAAACAGAATACAGTATCAGTCATTTTATTTTTGCTAAGTGGCTTTGGCCATTTTAGGCCTTCTACTGTACCTTAAATATTTTTCAATGTTAACAGAATACAGTGTCAGTCATTTCTGAAAATAAAATGCAAAAAGTAAAAGGAAAAAATGATTTATTGATGATTAATTATATTGATTATCATAAAAATGTGTTTTATATATATATCGACATCGGTAAATATCGGTATCGGCCATAACAGCAAAATTAATATCGGTTATCGGTATCGGCCACAATTTTCACATCGGTGCATCACTACTTGTGCTACTTTCTGTAGGTGTGCACTGACTGAGATCTGTGCTCTGCTGTGTGTGGGCAGGGAGTGTCTAGTGCGGCAAGAGCCAGTGAATGCTTTTTTATTTTGCAGTCCTTATCCAACCAACATAAAACTCAACACTGTATTCACGTGTGCCCTTGCAGGACAGTGTGTCTTGACAACTGAAATGGGAGCTAGTGCTAAGTTCTGCCAGAAAGACTAATGCTACATGATTTATTCATTGACTGCTTATGATCAGTCACCGGTCTGTTTTTGAAATGGCTTATGAACCTGTTCTGCTGCTTCCAGGTGCCAGATTTCGTATGGTATACTCCCTCCCCAACCACCACCAGTTTGGTCCATGTCCAGTGGGTAGACTTGGTCCGATTTGTGGGGCAAATCCACTAAAGGAGTAAAAAAGATTAACCTTCACTACTGTTTCCTGAGTTTTTCCTGATAGAAACGGGATGTTTCAAGCTGTTGTGCTGTGCATGTTTTAAGCTGATGTAGTTCATCATGTAACCAGCAGATGGTGGTGTTTCTATGACTGACTTCATTTGACTTCATATGTGGAAACCCACAATTAGTCATCAATTTAACATATTGCCTAACACATTGCCTTACAAACTGAAAGTATGAAGATCTTGGTGTGCCCATAAATCGGTTTGTTCAATAAAGAGTGGATTGCAAAAAAACTATCAAACTTAAGTGAGCGTTGTCATATGATGTTACAAGATGGATGTGAAAGATGAATTAATTCAGAAAGTAATTAATAAAAGACCCTAAGCACAGGCGAAGGCAAAATCTCATGCGTTGTCAGGAATGAATTTCACAACTATATACAGAAATTTGCGCAAAAGCAACCACAACCTCCCCAGCAGAGGCTCATGCAATCTCTCATGACTGTTGTGGTAGCCACCTCAGCATACCAGCATTGTGCACATCAGTCGGAGGGAGGGAGTGAGAGCGGAGTGAGAGTGGTGTGAGGCCAAGTCAGAGAAGGGTGAATGCAGTCAGCTAGTGAAGTTATTGGCATGCGCCTTCACAGCTTTGATTAAGAGTGAAAACACTACATGCAAATATTGTATTTTTTTGCCCATGCAGCTGTGTACTGTGTGTGAAAGTGTGTGTGTGTGTTTGTGTATGTATGTGTCTTAACAGGATATCCTCTCCATTACAAACTTCCTATGTGTAAGGGGGCCCATTGCCTTATAGCATGGTTGTTGCAATCATAATTGACAGTAATATATCATCAGAACACAATTAGTGGGGCATGGAACCTGACACAAATATGGGTCACTGAATACTTCCAGTTTCAGTTACACCCCATGTAACATTTGGGTACTTTCCTTTAATCCCTTGGAGAGGAGGTATCCTGTAATTCTATTCTCGTCTTTAAGATGAGAGAAGTTACTGTAAAGAAGAGGATCCACACATACTGGTATTTTTGACAAGTTTACATTGAGTGCCATTAGGTTCCATGTACTCTACACAAAATGCATTAATTAGAAGCACCACTGTATTTTTATGGTTCTCAAAAGATATTCCCGGGGTTTAGGTTAAGGAGGAGGTAAGGACGATGATGTGTAAAACGTAGCAACATGATAAAAGTATATGTGAATGGAAGTGAATTGTTGTACTTGAACATACATTCATTCATTTAAGTATAAATACTCTTTTGATCCCATGAGGGAAATTTGGTCTCTGCATTTATCCCAATCCGTGAATTAGTGAAACACACTCAGCACACAGTGAACACAGTGAGGTGAAGCACACACTAATCCTGGCGCAGTGAGCTGCCTGCAACAACAGCGGCGCTCGGGGAGCAGTGAGGGGTTAGGTGCCTTGCTCAAGGGCACTTTAGCCGTGCCTACTGGTCGGGGTTCGAACCGGCAACCCTCCGGTTTCAAGTCCGAAGCGCTAACCAGCAGGCCACGGCTGCCCCTTTAGCAGACATTTTAATTCAAAATGATTTAGAACAAAAGCAATTATATAAACGTTCACACCTTTAAACTTACTACACTACAGTAAGTATACTGGAAGTAAAATGTGACCAACATACAGTATTTTTGTGATATTTAATAATACTATATTAATGATATATTTCAGTGCTCTATTGCTACCTCATGAGCCATATCTCCAGTGGTCTCTGTCACTGGTCTATGAATAGATCAGGCGCAGTCTATCTACAGACTGACCGCCAAACAGACAGCACAGTGTCCAGTGAGTCACACCCACCCAGCCAGAGAACACAGGAAGTGACCCACCCCCAACACACACACACACACACAGGCTTCCCTCCCTTCCCATCGCTCTGTTTTTCAGCACTAGCCGACATGTGAAGGGCACAAGTCCATGCTTTGTGCCAGGCCTCTGTCACACACACACACACACACACACACACACTAACACACACACACACACACACACACACACTCTAACACACACATACACATATTCAGACTGATGTCATAGACTCTTAGCTATTGAAAGAGCAAAGCAGGTGCAAAAAGGGGAATTTGCAGACTAATGTGTGTCAGACACCACTGAGGTCAATGAGTACTATATGAACTAGATGTACCGCATAGCGGTACAAAATATGACCGCCGCTCAGTCCTGTACATCCGTTCCGCGAAAATAAATCACACTTCAATTTGTCTCCATATTTTACTCCATCCCCCACTCTTGAAACTTTTGTGTATGCTTGTTTGGCATGCCTGAGTGTGTGTGTGCGGCTGCACAGAAAGTACCCTACTGGTGCTGAAAAGGTGAATAGATTGTAGAATAGCCAAAGAAGATGTAGAATTGTTATAAAACCTTTAAAATCTCTAAACAATCACAAGTAGGGCAGTTCATCACAGTTCATCCATTGCAACTGGATTGATGAAAGGTCACTTACACCTGTAGGCTACATTGTATTTGGGAAAAGCAAAAGGTATCAGCATAATGTTATTTATTTATTTATTTTTTATGTATTTATAAACAAAACATCTCTGTCAGTTCCATGCCGTTTTTCAACAGCTATCAAAAACAAAGGTCATTTTGGATGGATGGATTTTTGTGAATGTTTCTTCTTCTACATAAGATTTTAGTCATCTTTAGTTCATGTAATACTTTATTGTCAATGCACAAATTAAGTAACAGTAGTCTGAAACGTTATTGTTAATGCACAAATTAAGTAACAGTAGCCTAGTCTGAAACGAAATGCTGTTTTACATCTAACCAGTGGTGCAAATAACTGACATGTCCAAATGGGCCTTGATGAAATCGTCGCTAGACTGTTCATACACATTTTAACGGGCCAAAGTTGAAAAGCTTTTGTCCGTTATTGTTAGTGCAAATATAGGCTGATTCATGTTCCCTTGCATTGTTTAACTGAGGTCCATGGCTAGTCTGGCTTTCATCAGACTAAGCTCAATCTTTTAAGAAATAAAAAATAAATAGGCGGGCAGATCAGGCTGGGTTCACCCAGCCTAGTCCATAGGCACCCGATATTGTTTAATTTCCGATTGAGATATACACGCTCTGGCTATTCTAAATGCAAAAATGCATCAGGGAGTTATGACAAAACGGTAACTAACAAACTAGATCCTAATAGAAAGTTGTTAGCTTCCCTAAGCTACAGGTAGGATTATAAGGTAGGCCTATTGACAACATAAATTGTCAATAGGCTATGCTGGCGACACAAATAAAATCTCCTTTGGAAACCAATGGCTTACGCCTTACAGTATCAAGCGGACTTAAACTGTCATATCGTTGCGAAAAGTTGTAATAACATTCACGCAGCTCCATGAGTCAAGGAAAGCGCGAATGAAGTAGCCACTTCTAAATGGGACCCACTACACAGTAGCTTAAGGTGTTTTGCTAAAGCAGCCATAATGAAATGAAGGTGTCATTGTTTGGATACTTCACACACACGTGCTTTTTAATTTCACAGACTACAACTACCAAGCTGTAATCAAAGCACATCGATTCCCCTCTCACACCCTGCACGCACTTAAAACAAAATAAACAGGCGTCTCAGTCTCACGCATGTCTAGGCAAAACTGTATCAGACCGGTGTAACGTTGGTAAATCTTCCATTGCACAGAATGATTTTGTAGCACGTGCAATAAATGACAGTCGAAAGATACAAACAGTGCTGCTATCAATTTGCTTGGTATAACCGCATTTATAGTTTTCTACAAATGCAATCAATCAAATGCCTCCATCACTCAACCAACGCTTAACGGTAACATTACCTAGGTCCTTATTGATATTACAAGATTAACGTACCTGCAGTAAAAACCAAGCATGTCCGAGAAACATCCTTAGATTTATTTCGGCTTCAAGAAGAAATGGGAATTACACTTCATGTGAACATCGTCCTATCCTTATTAGATGTTCGCTGCGGTAAATTACAGCCCTTGTATGAAGCGCCCATTGTTTTTCCAACCCACTTTTAACTTCCAACAAAATTACGTCTCACTGCAACGATCGCCATCTAGTGGACAAGCGACTACTTCGCCAATACTGAAAATGCAGCCATGATGATGATGATGAATATTTATTTTGGCTCTCTTTTAATCCTACTGATTTTCATTTTTACGGGGGCAAATCACAAATGAGTGATTATGAGCCAGGTTGATGTGGGCCCTTGAGACCAACATACCATAAAAGATTCACAGAGAACTGGTCTGCCCTACCCTCCTTCGGGGTCCAGTCCAGCGGGGCTGCAGATGAAAAACGAAAAATGACGGTTCCATGCTATCCATGTGGGGGTACATGCTCACCAAGTTTTTGTACCCGGTCTTTCAGTGTCGGGAATCCTTGTTGGTGTACGTCACTAAATGTACACATAAATTATTTTATTGTAAGGCCCCCATGAACGAAAGTACACAAAACTTGGCATGCATTCAGAGGGTGTCATAATGATCCTACTCTTTTAATTTCGTGCAGTTTTGACCTTGTCAGCCAGAGATATTGAGATGAAAACACCTCATTTTTGCTTTTTAATTTTTAACTAGGTGGCGCTATACATGAAATAAGTGGTAATGGGATGGGTTGACATGCCCCTTAAGACCAACATATAAAAAAAAGGTGGACCTCCTAGGCCCCTACGGTTCTCGAGATATTCACAGAAAACTGTCTCCGGCCACCTACAGGCCAGTTGGTGTATAGTAACATAAATTAATTTATTGTGTGGCCCCCCATGAACGGAATTCCACAAAACTTGGCATGCATACATAGGGTGTCATAATGATCCTACACTTCCAATTTTGTGCAGTTTTGACTATGTTAGGTCACAGATACCTTCAATTACACCACCTCATTTTTACTTTTTTGTGTTTAACTAGGTGGCGCTATACATGAAATGAGTGGTTATGGAATGGGTTGACATGGCCCCTTGAGATCAACATACAAAAAAAAAATGGTCCTCCTAAACCCTACGGTTTTCGAGATATTCACAGAAAACTGTGTCTGCCCTACCCTCCTTTTCGGGGTCCAATTCAGCGGAGGGGCTACAGATCAAAACGAAAAACGATGGTTCCATGCTATCCATGTGGGGTTACATGTCCACCAAGTTTCGTGTACCCCGGTCTTTCAGTGTCCCGGGAATCATTGACGGAAATTTGGGCATGCGAAACAGAAAAAAAAAAAAAAAATCTGACTAAACCTATATGACCGCTGGCCACAATGCGGCGGTCATAATTATATTTATTATTATTGTAGGAATATTATTGTTCGGGCATTTTTTTCTAATGTCAGTTTGAATGTCAATGTTTCCTAATTGTAGTCACAGCCCTATGAATCATTAAATATTTCTATCAAACTAACAAAACAGAATGATACTGAGGTATGATGGATATGAGAAGGATTTGGGTTACACTTTACTTGACAGTATCGACAAAGATCCTTGATTACTAGCTCCGCTTTAACCCTCTCTGGTATCGACATTAGAGTGACATGACACTGTCATGAACGCGTCATACACATTTATGACATAACGCTTCTGTTATTTAGTGACATTCAGTGTCATGTGTTCATGACAGTGTCATGTCACTCTTATGTCGATACTGTCAAGTAAAGTGTTACCAGGATTTGCATTGTATGTTTAGCATGGTCAGTTTTGCTAGTTGTAAATACATTAAGGGCAAAAATACATCAGAATGAATTTTAAAATAAAATACCAAATACCCTCATTTTAAATGTATCCAAATAAACTACAAAATACTGTAGCCATAATATGTATCAAAATAAAATACTGTATTTTTGTATCTTGAAGATACTCAAAATACTTTTTTCAGGGGATCATGGAATTACTTTGTAAATCAGCATTTTTATCCCAAGCATTTAGCCTATTAAAACTCTAATAAGGCTACATTTGGAATATCACACATCAGAAATTACAAAACGTTTAAAAAGTTCTGAACAGGCAAGGGATGGATTACTGAACTGGCCTAATGGCCCAAGTCTAGGCCTCTGTGTGAAGTCACTGATATGTTCTTCACCCCTGATACCTGAATAGGGCCCCTCAGTCAAATAAAATAGGTTATGTTATGTGATATGTCTTAACAGGGCCCCTCAATCCTATACCATGGGTTATATTATTCACCCTGATATCTAAATGGGGCCCCTCAGCCAAATAACACAGGTCACACTATGTGTGATATTCATGCTTTGTAATTGGCATCTTTTTTCACAGCAAGATGCCTTAAATGTGTTCATGGTGTTCATGTCTCAATCTGTCCATTTCTTTGCACAAAACTTGCCAGAAGTAATAATTTAAGGGGTTTTATTGCCTTTGAGCATAGCCAACTTTTTGAAAAGTCTGCCATTGAAACATCGTCGATGAAGCCTGTTGATCAATCCAGCAATGAATTACTGCCTGATACTGGCAATCGCATACGATATGGTGCCTCCCTCTGTGCGTTTCAAACCTGATTGAGGTGCTCACACTGTAGGCCTACATTTGACTGCTGACACTGTAAGACAGCTGGCAAAATATTCTACCATCCCAGATATCTAATCGGATCGGACTGGAGCTGGAACATTGATTATTACATCTTCTAATATTGCCAGAGACTTTTTAATGAGGAGACACAGCACTCAAAAAATCCTCCATAGAAATGCATGGGGTTAGATTGTAACGGCAATATGGCAGTTGCCTACACCAGGGACGTGCACAGACATTTTGAGGGGCCATTACTCTTTTCTGAAAAAAGGGCACTCCCCCCCTTTTTTGTGAGTTAATAAAATGATTAATAACTTACATATGGCTATTTTCATTACAGTAAGATCATTTGGGTGTTTGCTATCTTTTTGAGCTTCCTTTCTTTTTCACATTTTGGTTTGGACATTGTTCAGAGCTTAAAGCAAAGACAAAATCTGTACCATATAAGGTTATCAGATTTTTGAAGATGGTTGGCCTATATCCAGCCCATTGCCTGAGCCCTGATATATTTGCCTACTTATTTTGTGTGCACTGATAGCTTACTCTTAAAAGCTGACAACAAATTTAAGCTATCTTCTATCGTAATAGCCTACTCAGATAATGATTTACATATTCATATGCACTGCTACTGTAGTAATAGCATCCTTTGACACTTTTACCACAACCAACTAAGGGACATCTTAGTCAAAGAGGGCAGACGGGCAGTTGCCCGGGCAACTTTAGCCATGCACGTTCCTGGTCTACACATATCCCGCCCCTTCTGCAGCAAAAAAGTCGACATGTGAATACCAATCATGCCAATCATGTGGTGTGTTGTGAATACATTGTGCCAATCATGTGTTGTGATCTTACTGTTGGAGCAAGGTTGGTGTCATGAAGCTTTGCGCACACACATTTCTGCCAAAATAGATGCCCGATAAGTGCCCAAAAACGTTACAATATGGCCACAGAGTGGAAGGACTTGCCTAAAAGGACTTTGATCATGTGGCACGAGTAGAGCCCAACCTAAATGGGATTTTAAAGATCGATACCGATTTCAATATTTGTGGATTTCAAAAACCGATACACAAAAAAATCATCCGACGACATTCATTTTTAACAAACACAATGTAAAAATGTAGCTACTCTAAGTCTAATACTAAGCGTATTGAAAAGATCTGATCAAGGTGGGACATTGTGTTTAGACCTAACAATCTGGTATACAAATGAAAGGCTCTTATACATTAAATTGTGAAATAATTATTATGAATAATAGTGTCAAGTCTTTGTTCTTATCTGTGATAAACACCATTACCACAATAACTTTCAAGGTATTTATTTTATGCTTTATGATGATAGTTTTCATCTACACACATTTGGATCCAAGTGCCCGTGGGGACCCAGGTTCGAGTCCGACTCGGGTCATTTCTTTCTTCACTGTCCTGTCACAATAAAGTCAAAAATATTTTTGTTTTAAAAAAATATATGGTTTATCCTTAAAGTAGAAGTTTGGTGTGATATTGACCTAAAGTGTGTTGAAACATGATACTGAGTGTGAACTTTTGTCTGATAGCTCATCTCGGCTTGTCCCGATTTAAGTGATTTATTTGCACGGTTAGGCCGATACCCGAGGCACCCCATCAAAAGTAGTAATATCAACGTGCAATGAGTCTTCCAAAAGAAATCAATGGGATTTTACAAAATGCCAAATAAAACACGACAGAAACTGCATTTCGCTACGTTACTTGTTGGAACATCAACGAACGCCACTAACCACTCGATGAGTTTTTGAAAACGAACGTTAAGGGTTGTTTTAGGACATGTTTGAACATGCCTGTAGGCAGCCACTCTGACTAGTCAAAGGCGATTCAAAACGAGTCAGAAAAGTTGAGACAGGACCAATTGTCAAAATTTCGGTGTCCACCACTCTAGTTCATCCAAAACAAACCAGAAAAGGGACTCAAAGTGCTAAATACCGGAAATGTCCTTTAACAGCATCAAATATTGCAATACTTTGTGTGAAAGTGAAAGAAAGGGAAATCGAAGTGTGCGCACAGACATGAAGAGGGTGAGTTTTTTATGTTGTAGAGATAACACAACCAAAGTGTTACACTTCCTGTTGTCTCTCCTTGATAACAGATACAATTCACAAAAAATTCATGTCAGCAGTTCTAGTGATATGTCCACGCACATCGTAGACTGTTCCTGATTTTTTTCCCCTCTTTCTGTCAAACACCATTTTTATGAACAATAAACATATTTTAGGGTTACCATGAAGTAGAACGTTTTGAACAAGTGTTAGCACAAGGGCAGTAAGACAGAAACATTTCTCACATAGCAGTCCATGATAGAAAAAGAAATTTCCTGCCAGCAATTCGACAGGCAGTGCCAATGACTTGGGCTTCCTTTACAATCCAAGAACTACAGTATAACTGAAAATGGCCTAAACAACCATCACTAAGAGACACTGTACACACACACTTCATGTATTGCTGAAGAGGTGTGAAAACCACATGCAAGTGAGAGCAGTGTGCTCTTTGCTCTTCACTCCATTCAAAACGAGGACACTGCAGATGAAGGTGTTGCCACTGTTTGAGGGGTACGCTTACAAAAGCTAACTCAGGAAATGGCATCATGCCTGAATGTGTCGGTCAGGTTATGCAACCACACCCATGGGGCTAACAGAATCATGACTTATGAATTATGATTATAATTGACTGATTATGATCATTATTACCTTCAGAACAAGAAAGTCTACATGTAAAGTTGATTTGAGCACGAGCATGCATGTATGTTGGTAGTCTGGCTTTCACCAGACCAAGCTCAATCTTTTAAGATTGAACATTAGTCTGGGGAGTCCGCTATGTATTTTCTACTGCACAAGAGGCGTGATCAACGGGCATAGTTCAAATGACTCTGTACGCAATTGGATAGTCATTCACCAATCAGGGGCTCATTTCTAGAAAGCGTTGTTTGCTAACTTGCGTCGCAACCTTGGTAGTTCGCTCCATCGTTCTTAGATTTGGTGTTTCTAGAAAGGGTAGTTCGAACTCTCGATCGCAAACAAGGACGCAAAGTTTGGTCGGTTGAACTACTGCGCCTAGGCAGTCGCACTTGTGTCGTTCCTTGGTAGTTCCTGTTGGTGTCCGGAGTGCCTAACCAAAAATCACAACCGCCTAACCAAAAATGACAAGCTGGATGTTTATCTTGTGACTCAATGATTAGTCTATCCTATAGCTTTATTTTGATTAAGAGACTGACTCCCCTACTTCGCTCATTCTTGCTATTTATGTTAATTCGAGTATTGCCTTGCTTATAAGCTAGTATTACAATCTTCACAGACTCTTAAAATCAGCACAGTGATAAATGGTGTAGTGGCTAAAGCAGGTGTCTTGTTATCCCAGCGTTGTAGGTTCGATTTTCTTATGATGTGAGATTTGCTTCTCGCTACCTGCAGGTGAACTAGTGAGACACGTAGATTCAATTGTTTTTGACTGATGTCTTGTACCTATGGTCTCTCGATGTAGAGTAACTATATACATAAATATGTATGGTCAAAACCTATTTTTGTGTCTCGTAGGCCTACTCTTACTCAGAGGTGAAAAGAAGAGATAGGATGCAAACTCCGGCCCGTAGCGTAGTGCACTGCGCGCGCTGCCGTTAAATCCGCAGGCAATTAAAACATATGCGATACTCAGACATTCGTCCAGGCTATATTTTTTCCAACATATATATTTAACACAAATAATGACACATATTGGTCGGCTTCAGTAAAATGTTTTATATACTTGCAATAGGTTTAGGTTTTTGCAGATGACGATGACAATGACAGCATTAATCACTCGGTTTAAATTAGAAAAATGTCAACATAGGCCGTGGCAGAGAATTTCTAGGGGGTGGGGTATTACACGTTGCCACTGTTTCCAACAATGATATGTATCGCTGCATCATCAACAACATTGTTGGAACTACAGTGTTCGAACGTCGTAGGTAGCGAATTGCGACACAGGTACGAAACAGTCTGGAAACAGGTGTAACAATGTCGTTGTTTGGTCGCAAGTTGCGTCGTACCATGGTGGTTGAGCAACGTCGTTGCTACCTTTTCTAGAAACGACCCCGCAGAAAATTACCCAAATGTCACTCACTGGTCCAGAAAAGCAACTGTTGCATCAAAGAATTTATAACCACACGCTCTCATTGATTGTATGATTGCACTATTTGTGGTATGCAGGCATTGTACAACGGGGGTCCCATATCCAGTATTCACAGAATCATCACATATCCAGTTCATAACAACAATTAAATTAAATATAGTCACCTACAAATGAAACAGAGGGCGCTTGTTTTATTGAGCAGGTCTTGCATAGAAGCCATTATAAGGCCATATCTGTGTATTATTTGAAATTTTAGGCTATGGTATGTTTATTTTTTCTTCACACAGGATGTTAGTGTGCCAGGGGACATTATAAGTGTCAAAAGTGTGCCGTGGCACAAAAAAGGTTGAAAAACACTGGTGTAAACAATAATGGTTGTACTCACAGTTGCATGTAGCCTGACGAGCCAGACCCACATCAAGATGTAGGGTCTGGGAACTTACCATTGGCACTGCTCAATCCGAGGGGCGGGATAAATGGTTGTCTTTCAAATTTCCTCTGCACGCAATAGGATAGCGCTACAACTCATGAGTCCTATGCATTTTCCCACCAGTGGAGCTAGTTGGCTAGTTGATCAAACTTTTGCCAATTTAAAAAAAGCTTAACTCAAATCACGATTCAAAGACCACTGTTCGCCAGCAGCGGCATCCATCTTCATTGTTTTCAAGTAGCAGGGAATTCACATGGAACCGTCACCGACTATACACGGACAGAGGTGGAAAAAGTACGAAAATATTGTACTCAAGTAAAAGTACCAATACCTTAATGAAATATTACTCAAGTACAAGTTAAAATACCGATCTGAAAATGTACTTATGTAAAAGTAAAAAGTAGTTCATTTAAAATGTACTTTAAGTAAAAGTTACTTAGTTTTTTTGGAGGGGAGGGGGGGTACCAGAACAACCAGTTTTACCAGAGACTTTCTAGTGAGGAGATACAGCACTCAAAAAATCCTCCATAGTAATGCATGGGGTTGTCTACAAATATCACAACCCTTCCGCGGCAAAACGTCGACATGTGAATACACTGAGCCAATCATGTGGTGTGCTGTGAAGACATCGTGCCAATCATCTGTTGTGATCTCGCTGCTGGAGCAAGATTGGTGTCGTGAAGCCTTACAGTACGCACACGCATTTCTGCCGAAATAGATGCACGATAAGTGCCCAAAAAGTGTTGCAATATGGCCGCCGAGTGGAAGTACTTGCCTGAAAAGGACTTTGGTCCTAGCTCGAGTTGCTGCAGCCAGCAGCTAAGGCAGCCAATAAGTCTTGAACGTGCCTACTGAAATTTCTTCAATACTTTGTGGAAAAGCCTCTGTTTGTAAAGACAGCTTGAAGACATCCACAAAGTATTGAAGAAATTTTCAGTAGGCACGTTCAATACTTTTTTCCTGTGTCATTTCACTTTAATACACATAACTCTTATATTTGGATTTTTAATATGTGTGTTAATATAATGTGTGGTGAAAATTTCGAATAGACTCACTGGAAGTTTAAGCTAATTACTGAAAATATATATGTATATTTTCACCATATATTTATTTTACCTGAATATTTTAACTTCCAAATTAAATGTCAAAATGAATGTCAGACGAAATTTAAAGTTTGACTGACTGGATTTTGTATACAAAACATAGTGAAAACTGTCTAAGGTCACTCTCACTCTCCCTTGCTAAAGAGCTAAATGGTTTAGTCCGCCTGCACGATTCATAAGGTAGTCTATCTTTTGTTTATTTAGTTGAGCATCGCTAGTAGTGGACTGCTAATTGTTGTGCTGCTGGTGCAATGTCTTTCTCCAAGAAAGCCAGGTTACTAAAAAGAGAGACATCAAAAAAGGGGAAACAACTGCTAATAAACTTCTTTCCAAAGAAAGGTGAGCACTAACGTCAAAACACTTTGTTTTGTGTTTGCTTGAATATCTCCGCAATCATTAGTGCTAAAATGAACTGAGAAAACCCATTGAAATACACTTTCATAGGTTAGGCTACACATGTAATCTGATGCATCTCGTGTTCCAGCTCCATCTCCATCACTTTCAGAAAGACTGCTTGGCGCCAGCTTGATTCATGTCCTGTTGTAGGCTACATGCTGATCATTATCACTAGGCTAGTGGTTTATGGCGAGATTTCTTTTCTCTCCCTTTCTGTTTTCGTTAGTCTTAACTTTTTTTTTACTCAAGTAACGGATGGGATTTTTGATGTAGCGAAGTACAATTTAAAATACTGATTTTATAAACTACTTAAAAAATACAAAATACACAGAAAAACTACTCAATACAGTAACGTGAGTAAATGTATTTCGTTACTTTCCACCTCTGGACACGGATGATTGAAGTTTCATTTTTCCAGCCAACGGAGAGTTGCTAGACTACCCTGGCTGCAATTACTTGCTGCCGCTAGGGTGCGTCTGGATTTCTAGGCTAAGTTGCATGTTTAACGTGTATGAAATATGCATGAGCTGCCCTCAATGGAAACAAATGAGGAAAAGCCTCTTTTACACATGCATTTAAAGGAGAAGGAAGAGTCATTCAAAATGTGATAGACTCTAAAAAACTTGCCAATACTCTATGTACAAGTACAACTTCCTCCTTAATCTGTCTGAGCTGATTGAGGGTGGAACCCTTTTTGCTTCACATGCAAGATATAATTGATAAACTTTCTCCTTCTTTAAGTAGGTTACCAGTATAGTGGTCTTGTCATTGTGGGCTACCTGTGTTAACCACAGCCTGTGGCCCCATCACATTTCAGTTAGGGTTAGACAGAGAAGTGAGTTCCACTGAGGCATCAGTGTAGGAGCACTATGGTTGCATGCATTTTTGGCTCACGTTTACACAATGTTTACCAGGCTATTTGTTGACTGAAGGCTATTCAGAGCCAAAGGTGGGATTATCAAAAGGGAGGAGTCAATGTCATACAGGTCACAGCTGAGACCAGGGGGCATATCATGACCATGGAGTAGTGGCAACCTGGTTATGAAAACTCAGAGTGGTAAAGCTCATAATATGTGGCTGATGTTTTAAATCCATTTTTTTCCATCCATTCCCCCTTGGATGGAAAATACATAAAAGAAGACTGGACAGTTATTTTTGTATAAGTCCACAATATTCATGGGAAAACACTCTAAATGTTGATATTTAAACTACATGGTAAACATCCTTTTGTTTACCCCAGACAGCCAAAGAAGCACTTCTTAGTTTTAAATATTTGGGTGGCTTTAGACAGTACAGTCTAAAACACACGTGCAAGAATATAGACAATTGTCTTCCCTTTAACTTTCATCCTACTCCATCACTCCACTGAAAGAAGAACTAACGTGATGATGACTATGATAGTTTGAGTCTCAAGTAAGCAGACTCTCTCTAAAGTTGCATGGCAACGACACTGTCAAACAAACACTATCTATTCTCCACCTCAAAGCAAGAAAGAGGCTTATGAAAAGCCGGTGAACAGATGGCTGTTTCACTATTACTAAAAAGCAGGTCAAAAGAGGTCACCAAGGAGATCAAAACAAATGGAGCTAACATGGACATCAAAGTGATAAAAAAATATTTATATTTGTGGTCACGGTCCATAAAATGTTGTTTCAGAATATGGTCCGTCCTGAGCCATGCATTATAACAATTGCATGCGAGCCCTTGCAACCACAAACACAAACATGATTAATCACGGATATCTTATCAATTGCAGAACAGCCCACATCCTGTAAGTGTAAGTGAAACAGTCTTCTAGAATTTTTCTTTTTAACCATTTAGATAACGGCTAAGATAAACCTTTCAAGGGAAGCGTGTTTTTATTGTGTTCATGTATTCACTAATAGCACCACCAAATCTGTGATTCCGTGATTCCAATGGTGAAAATAGACTATGGGGAAGTTGCTGGGCCCCTTTGTCAGTTAGCGGTGATAGATATGTGTGTGGGCAGAGAGTAGTGACACATGGTCCAACATGTGCCTTTGGCAGTGTTGTGTAGTTCCTGTTTTGTTCTGTTTTACATCAGATCCTCTCTACGCGCCCCTTGCGCGTCTTTTAAAATCTCATTTTGAGGTGTATTACAGGGTGGACGTCAACAGGTGTAAGTTATGGTTTGTTACAGAATGTGTTGTGTGTGAATGTGTTGTTTGATACAAGATAAAGCTAGAGGATGGGGGCAGTAGCAGTTGTTGTCTCACTTTTGCACATACACAAATTCACTTCAATGCTGACAGACTCTAGCCTATTCTGAAACTTAGAAACGGCAAGAAAAGTTTAGTCCTCATATCGATGTTTCACCGCAGGTGCTTTGATACAAGATAATGCTAGAGGATGGGGCATAATGTTGGCCATAGCCCTCAACACGTGCCACATACTTTCTGCTGTAGATGAAAACATGAACAAGAGAGAGAGAGAAAGAAGGAGAAATTGAGAGAAATTTGCACCGCAACACAGGAAACTAAGTCACCATGGTAACAGAGGGATAGGAATCAGACCGCTCCTCTGCATTTGACTCTCTGTAGTTGGCAGTCGCTCCTATGCTGGACTCCACAGGACGAGAGGGACAGTTTGCAACAGTGCCATGCTAAAAGAAAGACTCTATTGCGGATCAAACATTTTCTTTATTTTCACAAAGATAAAACGTTACCTCTCTGGTAAGTGACCTCATTACATTAAATGTGAGAAGTGACTACTTGATGGCATCAAAGTATTTTTTTCTATCTACAGTGTCTCAAGATGTTTATGTAATAGTGTTTGTGTGTTTTTGGATGATGATGGGGATAATCCCAGATATCTATGGCAACTCAAATAGTCATTTGAAGTTATCATATACAGTAGGTAATGTGGGAGACTGCACAGTGTACATTTTGATCAGTCCATTTTGCATGTATGACAAATAGGCATATAACTTCTTGGTGCAAATTAGAATCTCATAATTGTATAATCTTTTAGTTAATTTGATAGATATGCAACTGACTTTTTACATTTTGTTTTTTACACTTGGGTCAAATGAAACAACATCATCTATGCTTTAGTGGTTTTCTGAGACACCATGACCTAAAAACAAACATGCACCAATATTTGTGTTCATCTATGTTGCATCTGCTAGACTATTTGCCTGGGAGTCTAATCATTTTAAAGAAAAATGAATATATGTTTTCCCTCCAAACAAGTCATATTGGTAACATGAACTCAAACGCCGATCTCTGAAATCATGCGAGGGTGTCAAGGTGTGAATATGGGCAGGAAACAGATTTTTGTTTGAAACTCCGATCTGGGGAAAACAGATTTCAGCCGTTTGAACTTCAACAGGAGGGTCAGACATTGTTTCGTGCCACTATTACTGAGACACCACTTCCTTATCCCATATATCCTTTGTGTAGTGTCCAAGGCCAGCTAACCACGAGGGAGGCCTTACCACCAGTGCTTCGAATGTGGCCACATGTAGGGTTGAGACTGATAACCACCACCCACCCTCTATGTATGTAATGAAATAGTATAGCAGCAAGTAAAAGTGAAGTAAACAAAGTGAAAACAATTAAATTACCACCCTCATCAATAATGACAGATGATACTTCCCTCATGAAACCAGACTTCGAAGAGCATTCAGGAAACAGTGTGGTCTAGCGTACCAATCTCATGATTGCCTTGTGTCTTTATCTTACAGATAGCAGGGCTTGTCCACTGGCTCTATGAATGAAGCAATGGATATTGACCAAAGCACCAATTGCACCAACGCCACATGTACAAATCTGTACGATCACCGACCAGTGGCGCGGGTTCTCATGCCACTGTATTACTCAATCGTGTTTTTGGTGGGTCTCTTTGGTAATGCGTTGGCATTGCACGTCATCCGTCCCAACCTGCGCAAGATGAACTCCACCACGCTCTACTCGGCCAACTTGGTGGTTTCGGACATCCTGTTTGCCCTCTCGCTGCCGCTGCGTGTGGTCTACTACGCACTGGGCTTCCACTGGCCCCTGGGCGAGTTTGCGTGCAAGGCCACGGCGCTGGTGTTTTACATCAACACCTACGCTGGGGTCAACTTCATGACCTGTCTGAGCGTGGACCGCTTCATCGCCGTGGTGCTGCCGCTGCGGCTGTCGCGCTTCCGCAAGGTCCAGCGCGTCAAGTGGGTGTGCGTGTGTGTGTGGATGCTGGTGCTTGCCCAGACCCTGCCACTGCTGTCCATGCCCATGACCCATGCCGAGCCCGGCGGCTACGTCACCTGCATGGAGTACCCCAACTTCGAGGCGGTGCCCAACCTCCCGTTCATGCTTATCGGCGCCGTCTTCCTGGGCTACGGCATCCCCGTGGTCATCATCTTGGTCTGCTACTCGTGGCTGTGCTCCAAACTGCGCCTGTCGGCCAAGACCAACCACCTGACGGAGAAGTCCGGCCGCAACAAGAAGGCCATCGGGGTCGTCCTCTGCGTCATCCTGGTTTTCGTGGTCTGCTACACGCCCTACCATATGGACCTGCTGCAGTACATGGTTCGTAAGTTGCGTTACGATCCTGACTGTGGCGAGCTGCACCGTTTCCAGATCTCGCTGCACGTCACCGTGTGCCTGATGAACCTCAACTCCTGCCTGGACCCGTTCATCTACTTCTTTGCCTGCAAGGGCTACAAGAAGAAGGTGATGAAGCTGCTCAGGAGGCAGGTGAGCATGTCCTTCTCCAGCAACGCTCGCACTTCGCCCGAGGAGTCGTCCCGCGACCTTGACCACAACAGGGTCCGTCTCTACAGCAGGGGTGAACACCACTGAAAAGACCTGAAGAGTCCATGCCGAGCGTTTAGAACTCAGGGGTTCTGGGAGGGTTCTAGAATCCAGAAATATCTGCAACCATCAATTATCTTTTTTTTTCTTTCCTCATTTGAAAAAAACAGGGCTTGAGGGTCATGTGACTCAAACTTCTATAAACTTCTATAGAGTCATATGACTCAAACTTCTATAAAGTCAACAACAACAGGAAGAAAGAAATGACAGCTACCATGCTTGGACTGTATGATGACCAGATATGAAGGGAATCACGATGAACTGTCTTAAAAAAAAAACAGATAATTATCGGTAGTCTTTTCTAAACAATTATTGAAAGACACAATCATAAAGTGGGATAAGAAAACAGAGGCTGCTAAAATGTAACCTGCCACCAACTTCATTTATTTTGCTATGTACAGTATATGACTGTCCTTTTGATAATGAATTTTTCACCACATGTAAAGTGTTTCTCAGGGTAAAGAGCAAACCACACAGAACAAATTAGGGCGCTGTGAGTGCATGTAGTGCTCAAGATCAAGTTGATGGGGATTGTTTATAAGTTAATGATGCAAGATTTGACAAGTCATCCCAGATACCAGTTACTGTTGAACATTAGGGCTTAATGGAGAGTGCTGAATGCCTTGTGATTTGGCCTGATGAGGACTACAGAGCAACTGAAAGTTTCATGTTTCACCCTGTCTTGTATTTACATCTATGTTTGTTCTCTAGAGATCTCTGTGCTCTATACACTCACTCTTAACCCTCATGTTATCCTTGGGGTCAATTTGACATTTGACAATTTGACATGAATTTGATAAAATATGTGGTTCACTTTTTTGTTTTGCTTCATGTTTCATGACTTTTCCTCAATTGAAGGGTACAACTGAGTTAGCATGAAATTTGTACAATAATTTGTTTTCAATGTCCTGTACAAATATTTTGTACATTGATGTTCCTTGGGGTCAGTTTGACCCCAGCTGTATGAAACATAGGATACATGAATATTTGACACATTATGTATATTACTATTTGAATAGTATGAGAACATATTGTTATTATCATTATTACATACACAAGTACATATTACATATAAGTCATTTTGGCAGGACTGTATAAGTCAAAAGGGGAAGCAACAGCAAGACTTTAGGCGGCTGACACTGGATGGGCAATATTGCCAGCCAGGGTTCCAAGGTTCATAAAGGGGTGTGGGGGGGGTGGGATTGTTTTGTAGGGCTTTTGATGGTGGTTATTACACTCTTGTTAAGTACCTGTCACAAAAAAACTGGGTAACAATATTAATTATAATCATTTTCTGAGGGTTTATTTAGCTGGGGTCAAATTGACCCCAAGGATAAAGAGTGTCGGTAAGATTTAAGGATAACACAAGGGTTAAAACAAAACTGTGTTGTCCCTATTTGGACATACTGTAGATATGTGGTAAAAACAACGCAAGTTGTGTTGTTTTCAACACGTTCGTTTTAAGAGTGCTGTTTGACATCTGGGCTGTTGTTGTTTTTTTTTTTTGTTTTAGTCCATTTCTTTACATCCATTGCCACCTAGTGTCTGCTGTGAATGGTTTAAGGGCTGATGACGCACTCACATGGCCACCATCTAAAATGTCGCTCTGCCACAGTGGGTGGTTGTATCAGCAGTTTAACTTCCTGTGGTACAAAGAGAAGAAATAAATACTTTTGCCTGATAGACATTATGGAACCCAAGTATGTAACCCAAGAGTGCTTTTCTTTTCTTTTTTCCTCTCTTTTCATTCTTTTTTTTAGAATGAAATCCTCATTTTTACGTGACCTATGCAATGCTGATGGGAAGCAACATTCGCTGAAGTAAAAACATGATTTGGGTTAAATCTGGTTTTACATTGTTTACATAGTTTTGATATGATATGTTTTGCATATGAATTCATATAATTTAAAAAATGTGGATCATGGGACATTGTGCTTGTTGAGGAAATAATACACAGCCTGTGGACTTAGTGTGGTGAAGACACAAGTGTAAATGTCAGTAAATGTCATTTACATGTAATTTACATTTATGATTGCTGTTATTACTGGTATGAACATGTGCCATGCAGAAACTATGATTCTAGTTTCCATGATGTCTGTTAGTCTGACACACTTCAAAACGCAGTTACGAGTTTCTACCTCTAGATGGGGGTGTCAAGCAGGACAATTATACAATACAACCCCAGCTCAATTGGAACACAAGTGGTGTCATGTCATTTCTGCTGATAAACAATAAACTCCTCAAATCACACAATTCTTAATCTGCACTTCTTCATAATTATGCTGTTTGTATAAACAGGTTTTACATGAGTAGACCAAGAGCAGCTTTGAGCTTTGAGCACTGGCTGACCCTCAAAAAGATTGAAGAGGATGTGGTGCTGAGGAGCACTCTCACTGAGACTAACAACAATCAGATAAACAATTGCACAGTCCATACGTATGCTAGCGTGAGACCACTAAAACCCAAAACTGAAACACTGACAGGAATTCAGGTAACTCATACTTGAAAAATAGATCTGTGCCAAGACAGATGGTCTGGCTCCAGTGTAACATAATTTGTGGTATAATTAAAGAAGAAAAAATAATGAAAACATTTATGGCATAAATATTGAATTTCAATCTTAACCAGCAGTATAGAACTGTGCAACTGAACTCATCAAATGCTAATACTAGCAACGGGGCCAGCTATTACACTGCTGTATTATGTGAGAAGTCTGTAAAATGCTTGCATGGTTTAATTTCATTACTGTATCACGTTGGTATGTGTGATTACCATGAAAAGAGAAACGGAGAGGGCAAATGGAGAAGTGTATGTGTGTTTTTCTCCGCTCCGGGTTTCCACTGCACCCTTCACAACCATGTGATCAGCACACCAGTGGAAACGTTCACTCAGAAAACATGTACAGTGTGGTAGTCATTTCAGCTTTCGGCTTGTCTTATTCCCATGTGTATATGGAGCATGGCGCAGGTGTTTGTGGGCTGTACATGTCCTCATCTTAAATTAACAACGTCCCTGTGAGTGAGCTATTGCCCTACATGATCTGCTCCGGATCCTGGTACAGCTCAAACATTTTTTTTTTTTTTTTTTTGTGTCTCATCTCCCAGCTCACTTTGCCCGACCTGGTACGACACGTCTGTAGAGAGAGAGAGACAGAGAGAGAGAGAGAGAGAGAGGAGGGAGGGAAAGAGAGAACCTCACAGAATCAGCATGAGACATCTACTCCAAAGATTTGAGTTCCTGTTTATATAGCAACTGCCACAACATCCTGTTCTTAATTAAAACTCTGCAATGCCAGATGCCTTCTCCTGCCACCTGCTGTGCCACTCTCCCATGAGAGCTAATGTACTGTGACAAACCCTATTTTTCCAATCAATAACCAGAACCCAAACCTGTCAGCACGCTCCACTTTCTAATCACACATTATTGTTATTATTATTATTACAGTTTTTGTTTCTTTCCTGAGGAGGTGTACTTAGAAGCCATTTTGTTCCATTGGTAAGCGACTAAGTGGAGGCAACACAGGAAGTGGTGGCGTTTTTCACAGCCCCCTGTGTCTGTACATGCACATGCAGAAAACCAAGGCAGAACAAAATGGTTTATAAATAACTTCCGTCTCGTCACCGCCACTGTTAGTGCAGTGTACAGTGTGATGGCTGCTGGATAGAGAGCAGGTCGCTCTTTGTCTTTGGATGTTTTGATGTGATTAAACACAACACGGAGGATGATGAACTAAAGCTCACACAAAGTAAGGAACTCATGTGTTCATGTTTGATTCAAATGGAGTTGAGGGTAGGAGCATGATGAAGAAAGTCAGTGAAGCGAATTGAAAATGAGTTTGTGTAAAACCTAGGCCTTCGTATGTTGGGTGTAGAGGTTTACTATAATTGTTTGCCTTATAAACTGTTAGCATCTGAGTTTCAAAGTGAGGTAAAGCATTACATTTCACATATGTGTTTCACTGATCATTACTTTTCTGTGCGAGGTGACACAAAGTTCGACACTTGAAAGGGGAGTGTGGGGGTCGTATGTGTGTTGGTGTGGTAACGTGTTTACTGTGAGTGGTCTCGTCGGAGCTTCCACTCATGAGATCAAAAGACCTCTTCTTCTCACTTCTTCTTTTGCACTGCCATCTTCCTTTTTTAGCTTATTCGTAAATTCACTGCTTCCTTTTCTTCTCAGACCTTTTTAATTTCTTGTTGAAATATGATTTGATAACTTAACCTTTTCGACCCTCTTTGCCTGTTTGACACTCTTACTGTCTCCAAATGGGCCGAAGACTTCATTTTGTTGTCTTGGAACATGTCCAAAGTCGTTCATCAGAATGTGCATTAGCCACAGATTTGTTTCCGATTCAGTGCTAAATTAGACATAGCAGCTTCTTTGTGTTAATATATACAATACGCATCACAGTTCAGAGGTGTATGTGGTCTTTCTGTTTAGAGTAATGCTAAACAAAGCCAGGCACTTGTCTCTTCCTGCCATAAAGCAGCTTGTTTTGCACCCTGTTTATACAAGGAAAGTTTTGCTCTCCCAAAATCCAACTTCCTCATCTGTTAACAAATTTCACTTTCTCTTTGGTTTGGTCACGCAGATGGGTGAAGCAGCCATGAACGAGACTATCTCCGTAGCAATGAGCAGGTCCACGGTCCTTGCCCCGGTGGAGTACCGCACGGCCGGCCTGGTGTTCTACTGTTTCCTCTTCATCATCGGCTTCTTGGTCAACATCACGGCGCTGTGGGTGTTCGCCCTGACCACCAAGCGGCGGACCTCAGTCACCATTCACATGATCAACGTGGCCGTGGTGGACCTTGTCTTCATCCTTCTCCTGCCCTTCCGCATGATCTACTACTCGTGGGACTACTGGCCGTTCGGCGACATGTTCTGCCGGGTGACCGCCGCGCTGACCGTCTTCTATCCGTGCATGGCGCTGTGGGTGTTTGCGCTGATCAGCGCCGACCGCTACGTGGCCATCGTCCAGCCCAAGCACAGCCGCGAGCTCAAGAGCACTCGCAAGGCGGTGGTGTCGTGTGCCGGCGTCTGGGTGATGACGCTGGGCTGCACAGCGCCGCTGCTCTTCCCCGACGAGGACCCGGACGCGGTAGCCAGCCACAACTTCACCACGTGCCTGAAGATGCGTGACACCGAGCACCTGCGCCGCGACAACCCCATCAACTTCGTCCGGCTCATCTTCTTCTTCCTCGTGCCCATGTGCATCATGGTGGGCTGCTACGCGGTCATCGTGGACAACCTCATACACGGCCGCACGTCCAAGCTCAAGCCCAAGGTCAAGCAGAAGTCCATCCGCATCATTGTCACGCTCATCATCCAGGTGCTGGTGTGCTTCGTGCCCTACCACGTCTGCTTCGTCTTCCTGCTACTGTCGCCGGACAGCAACGAGGTCTACAGCGGTTGGGGCGCCTTCACCACCCTCCTGATGAACCTCAGCACGGTGCTGGACATCGTCCTCTACTACATCGTCTCCAAGCAGTTCCAGGACCGCGTCATCAGCGTTATCCTCTATCGGAACTACCTACGCAGCATCCGGCGCAAAAGCATGCACACCAGCAGCGTGCGCTCTCTCAGCAACATCACCAGCGCCATGATCTGAGAAGGGCATGCTGGGATTGACACATTGTCACTGGATGATTAGACATTGGACGATGGGCATCAAAAACAAATGACACAATCAGTCTCATTGTCTCATTGTGCAGGGGCTTAGGGAGATATAGACACAATGATCTCAGTTGGGCAGCCAGCTGTGATGGACATCCTAGGGGTTGGGTGGATGGATGGGATGAACGACTATAGAGTTGATGGGCATCAAACAAAAAAAATGACTTGGTCAGCTAGTCTCATTGTTACCAAGCCTTAGGATGCTACAGACATTCAGTCTAAAACATAGAAATGAAATGTTATGGTGAATGATTTGAAATTGCTGTGTACAGAGATTTAAAAGACAAATGGGGCATGTTTAATGAAGACCAAACTGACCATGGCTGGGAAATACATTTAAGCTCCTCTTGTGAGTAATGAATTGCATTAGTTGCTGTAAGGTCAAACATTGGTTGATTATTTCTGCTTATAAGTTTTGAACTTCCGCTTTGAGGCTGAACTTCAGGAAAGTAAAAACAAACTGTCTGTGCAATGTGAGACATAACTTTGATTTGTGGGAGCAGACAAGAGAGAAAGATGAATATTGTAATTGTGAGAAGCGGTGGTATATTATTGATAAGATAAAAGGAGAGAGACAAATGTATTTCTCCCATTACATCTAAGGTTTACGTTTGGCCTTAAAAGTGTTATTATTAGCATACATATTAGGTAGATGGACAACATTGGCACCAAAGTTCGAAGGTCAGGTATGAGCTAAACCAGGCGCGTCACTGAAGCGTTCCGTTCGCTACGCGTAAAATCCATTCACTCAGCTCACTTGGTTTTTAAAGGCACACTATGCAAGATTTTCACCTTTATGAAGCCAATTTGTTGGTAAACAAACTTGTAATAGGCGAATCGTTCACCTAGCATAGCTAAAAAGCATAGACATAGCGAGTCCCTACCGAGAAAACCAGCCATGCAACTTCCAAGAGCGGCGCCCCGCCCGCGAGAATCGTGAAACATTACCTTGTCAGTAGGTATAGCTCTTTGGAGATATTGTTTGCCTGTTTTTAATCCTTCACCTCCACAACATAAGCATGTGCATTGTGTACAGGGGGGATAAGTCACAAGAAGTTTGCTATTTACAATAGCAGAGTAACATATAAATACATCACGACTCTAGAGGGAGCTCTACACTTGCCAAAAATACCTAAACCTGCATAGTGTACCTTTAAAGTTTTCAATCATGATATAGCCATTAGAAGAGGGCTTCGGATTCTCTTTTCCCTTCAAACTCAGAAGGAGAGGATGATTTTGATGCAACCTCACAAATTTAAAAAATGTTTGAAGGATGGAGGTTGGAGTAGTCTAAATATCAAGTTGTAGAGAATCCACATGTGGTTTAAAAAGTTCTCTCTACACCTGGGGTTAGGCATAAATATTCAAGAAGATGGAAATGAAAGCAGAACTGAGAGATTCAGTTGTCCACAATGTTGCTTAATCACATAAGTGGAACCTGAATATGCATTTCATGATTTCAGGGGAGCAAGGATCTGTGAGGAGTGAAACAAGACCGTAGTCTAATCAACACAACGAAAGAAAGCTATTACATTTTTTGAGTGCATTGGGTCTACTTGAAAAAATATCTGTGGACGACAAAACCATTAATCTAAGCTGGTTCAAAAATAAAGATATGATCCTGCCATACAATAAAACAAAACAAAACTAATACAATGCAACAGAACCAACAAAAGCAATAGAAGCAGACAGTGCTTCAGCCATTTATATTTGTATATTTGTATATACGTTACAACTTGTTGACAGCTGGACTCTGTCGAGAACTTTTTGTCTTAAGTCTGTGCAACTTTTGTTCAAACTATTTTTTCATGAATAAAATATATAAATATGAATATACTGTTTCAATGTAGCCTGGGTGTTCCCATGCTGCCTTGCGCGCGATTTGATTCATGCTGCTAAGGCAGCCTGGAGACCATGGAGCAAATTTTCGCCTGAGATAGGGAACCAATCACAGAACAGGGGGGAAAGCAAGACGATGATGAGCTATGCACAGACGCATTTGATAGACATCCGTGGCACCCAATAAACGGATCTGGGCATTTTTTTCAAATACAAGAAAATGAACGTTTGGTTCCCAGACCACGTCTCATTGAGAAGTGGTGGCGCTAGCCAGGCTAGTTTCAATGAGTAATTTACAAGAAATCATCATGAGTACCATAAAGAGGAAGTCACTTGATTCTTGGCATATCATGGTTCTTCTTTTTTTTTAATAGCAAAACTGTGCTATAATATTACTCCACACCTCTCCATTCATGACGGTTTGTAATATCATGATTGGTAAAAACTTTGAAAATGTAGATAGATAGATAGATAGATACTTTATTGATCCCCAGGGGAAGGTAAGGGAAATGTTGGCTCTGTCTCAAAACATCATTTTTTATTATGCCAATTATGAAGTGAAAAACACTATTTATGAATGAATGAATTAGAATTATGTATTCTAATACATTTCTGCTTATAATGTCAGTCACAGCGACCAAGGGTATGAAGGCAAGTACCTTTTCATCCAGGGGGAGGCACTGTTGCTCAGGACACATTTTGTTAGTCTGTGGCTGACCAGTTCTCACCACGGCCAGCAGGTGGCAGCCCTCTACAACAGGCAGTTAGTATTCACATGCCCTGGTAGGCCTGTACAGCAAGCCTACAACCACTAACTCCACCATAACTACTTTACCGTGACTACAGTGTGACAACTGATCTATAACAAATTAAATCAAAGCATTAAAATACACCAAATGGAGGTCTTATCGTGAATCAAAGGAAATGGAAAAATGTGTCAAGACAACAGCTCCCTCCGGTACAATGAGTGCAATGATGAGAAGAGGTACACTCGGACCGAGAAGAGCGAGATAAGCATCAAAGCCAGCATTAAAAGAACACACAGCAAGGAGATGAATGATAAAAAAAAAATACAGGAAGTGAGCTGGATTATTGACAGAGGAGGAAGAAGAGGTGAAGGAGTGTGTGAACGAAGGAAGGGGTGTGGGGGGGGGGGGCAGTGTAGGCTCATTTCTCCTTTCAGCTGTGGGTTCATATTGCTCTGAAGAAGAAATGTTGATAGGGGTTGCTACTGTAAATGAGCAGTGCTTTTAGAAACAGCTGTCAGGACACAAAAGGCAGACACTCTTTCCAGTCAGTGGTGATTTTTAAGGGAGACAGAAACAGTGGATGTTATGCATCAGCCAATCACACCAGACGGATGAACCCCCCACCCGCCCCCCCTATCATTTGCCAGATCAAGATGGCAGTATTACCCATTATTCTGTCAAAAAGGCAACAGATGAACTGAGGTGCGCATATGGGCAACACACCTCAAAGCTAAACATCTGTATGTCTGATTGCGGGTGTATTTGAACTCTGCTGATCTGCACGACTAACCCTCCCCACACACACACCACCCCCTAAAAACAACACATGGTGGATCTCTCAACAACTGCAGAGGACAAAAAGAACTGTGCATGCTGATTAAAAAAAGCCTAACGCTGGGTAGCAATAATATTTGTAACATAAAAGACTTGATAAACACAAGAACAGCAGAAACGTGTGGTGCTTTGCTATATATAGCAGAGCAAACAGCAACACCCTGTGTGTGAGGTTAATTGCAGGCCACGTCGAAGGGATTAAAAAAAAATATTCAAAGCAAATCCTCTTTTGCTGTAAAAATGGCTGCCACAGTAACCCCTGGGTTTGCGAGAGCTGCAGGAATAAAAGTTTGTAGGGGACAGACATTATTTATTTATTTATATATTTATTATATATTTAGTTAAACTTCAGTTATTTATTGGCCTATGCTTTTTGGATGGCTGATAGAGGCACATCTGTTGGCAGGTGAAAGTCCACACGGGAACCAGGCCTTGCCACTTCCTGTGACCGTGTGTCGCCAGTGGTACAGAACAGACACCCTGCACAGACAGAGAGAGAGAGAGAGAGAGAGAGAGAGAGAGAGAGAGAGAGAGAGAGAGAGAAGGGGGGCAGGTGTCTGCCAACCCACCTGTTGCACTTCAAAGGCACCAAACTCGCTTTGATGGCAATTGACAGTTGCAACAATTAAAAAGTCCCTTGTCCAGCCTGTGATGAATTATCCAGAAGCTTCTCTTCGTAATTCTGAATCTTCACAACAAGTGCCTTTGTCATATGGGCGGGTGGTGGCGGTGTTGATGACGGTGGTTGGGGGGAGGGGGGTTGTGGAGAAAAAAATTAATGAAAACAAGATTGTCTTTCATATGAGCTGATTTAAGCGGCCTAGCAAACAGCTGCTTCTCTCTGGGAATAAAACAGCCAGCGTGCCAAACAAAGCGAAATAAAACTACCTCTTTTTTCCCTTCCTTTCTCTCCCTCCTCCACCTCCTCTTCTTGTTCATTCTTTCTCTCTCTCTCTCTCTATCTCACTCTTTCACTCTCTCTTACTTTCCGTCGCTCATGTTGAAAACAAATCAGTCTGCGTGCACAGTGGCCATCTGTTTGTTATTTGATATGTGTGAATACATGTTGTAATGACTTTGTTTGTGAATCACTCAGTGCATTGGAACACACAAGAGCACTCGGAGAGAGCTGGAGTGTTCAAAGCTAATCATATAATTGGACACAATAGTCAATGACAAATGGAGACGCATAAAGCCAGCCGGCTGCAAAGAGAATATGTAATCATTGTAAAATCATATCATTTTGCATATTTGAGGACAGCTTAATAGACTCCGCTTGTCAGCGCACACTATCACAGTAACGATCTGAGGCGACGTGGGCATATTTGTTTCCTGAATATTGCCGGGTGCGTTTCCTATGTGTGTGTGGGTGTGTGAGTGTGTTTCTCTGTGTGTGTGTGTGTGTGTGTGTGTGTGTGTGTGTGTCATGTTAGATTGACACAGTACAGCTTCATGCATGAGCAGATTGCTGCATCTACCGTGCCAGTAGTGGGAGTCGAGGGAATCGAAATGGGGTTTTACTGTTCATAGGAGAAGTCATGTAAGAAAAGGATTCGGGAATCATATAAAAAACATGAAGGTGACAGCGAGTTCCAGGCTCAGTGTATCAACCCCTGCTGAACTCTCCATGGGCACATAAGCACTTCATTTAACCCTTTAATCACTACAGTAGGATGCTGGTTTCTGCTCTCCTCATTGGGCAGAAACAAACAGAGCTAAAACTGTTTGCAGATTTTGGGCCCTCAGGTTTTGAAGCCTGACCAACTTCATGTTTTGTTTTCTTAAATAGTGTGACAAACATGCTATAATTACTCTGAAAGTGCTTGAAGAAAGTATCTCCCCCAAACAGAGTGCATTTTGAAAAGAACATGTTATGGGGAGAACGCCGCTAAGTTGGGACGTTTGTTTTCTTTTCGATACCACAAGCGATTGAAGAACATCCTACCACACATTGAGTCATTACTTCTGAAAACAACTATAAATAACAGGTTATGGAAAATGCGCTGGATATATACAACACTGTGAAGACGTCCCCTCGAGGCTACAAGGGAGAAACATTACAGGATATGATTTGTTTTTATATACGAGACGCAAAAACATACATTGCATTCAAAGCCCACAAGTCCCGGCGAGGCATCATTAATGCTGTCATCTTGTTTCTATTACTGCACATGAAAAGACATCCTCTTGTAATTACACGCAGGCTTCGGCAAAGCAGGCGACTCGGGAACGGACCCGGTACAGATCCTTGCCGGAGCTGGTCCAAAATGAGTCCGGGTTCGGGTCTCACAGTCAGCTGCTTCTCTATCAGAGTCAGGATGTGGGTTATATAAGACAGCAGCTGCCTGTGTTTAGATCCCCGTCCAGGACACTTGTGCGTAGCTCTGCCCTCCAGGTAGATGCCTGTGTAGGGCTGGTGCAGCAGGATGTTAAAAGAGAGGCTAGAGAGAGAGAGAGAGAGAGAGAGAGAGAGAGAGAGAGAGAGGACGTCTCCCTCTCTGACTAGAGGTGTTGGTGTTCTCCAGCGTGCAACTGTGTGGATGTCACACACTTCCAAAAGTGTGAATTGAGACACCTTAGGAAGAAGTCTTTGGAGTATTTAGGATATTTCACAGATGGATGCACGTGTGCACACACATACACACACACACACACACAAAACACAAACAAATAAGCACAAACAAACAAGCTAAAAACACAAGTGCAAACGTACACTTATACATAATCACACACACACACACACACACACACACACAAAAACTACACACACCTACACACTCTATAGTGCTGTTGTGCGTTGTCTCTTAAGAGCAGTGATATTTACTCTCTGTTGCTCACACATAAAGATCTTATCTCTTTGGCAAAAAATGCTTGCACCTTGCAGTCTTTAATCTCTATTAAAAGGGATAATCTCCTCCATGAAAAAAAAAAAAGAAAACTACTCTCATTGACCCTCCAGTTAGCGGGGGGGAAAGTTAGGAAAATATATGGCTTTGATTACATCCCTAGCTTTTTTTTACCAGATCATACTGAGCTTGATTCACATAGAGCTCGCGAGAATCGCACCCCATTAGTGTATATAAATAATGTAAAAGGCTTTTTTTTGCTCCCTCTTCCCTTACACTACTCAGCTAAGTGCCTTGAAACCTTGGGCTTCTCTTGTCAGCTTTTCAATAGATTAGTACAAGATTTATTTTAAGTCTGTAAAGTAGTGTGTTTCCTGACGGCGTTCAGGGAGCGGATTGAGTGTTCCGCACGTCGCGCGGCGAAACGGCTTTAATTGTATCATGCGAGGTGGGGACGTGTCTCCGACAGGGACCGTGTCAGATTTGTTTAATATTTAATTTCGTCTCACTTAAACTTCCTACATGATCCTCTTGTATCCCCGCACCGAACGAGAAAAGAGAGAGAGAGAGAGAGAGAGAGAGAGAGAAAGAGAGAAAGTGAGCGAGAGAGAGAAAGAAAGAGAGTAAAGTTACAACAGGGATAAGAGACATGAACATCGTAATTCCACTACACAATGTTTGTAAAAGCTACAAAGGGAGCCGTGTTTATGGACCAAATGTTAGAAGACATCTGTCTTCCACCAGTACAGTCTTCCTCTCTTCCACCTCTTTTTCTCCTTCTCTTCCACTTCTTGGCTCCCTTGTCAGTTCTTCTGAAGTTGCCAACTGAGAAAACAATTAAATCCAATCTGATATTCAATAGTGCGTCTGTGTCAGACCTCATTATAGGAGAATCCCTGTATTCAAAAATAATTGAAATCCATTTGTTGCCAGAAAAGGAGACCTCCTGACCAGGCCTTGACTGAGTGTGAGAGAGGGGGAGACGAAGGGGGTTGACAGATATGCTTCCACATAGATAAAAATAAGAAAGGAGAATCACAGCAAGAGACGCATCTTGTCGAAAAGTTCAGAGAGAAAGTGGTAATTGTCCGTCAGTATGACAAAGAGAGAGAGAGAGGGAGAAAGAGAGCGGTTGAGGATTAAAGATGGAAGATCGAGGAAACTAGTGAACTGAGTTAGCAAAGGTTGTACATAGATAGATATAAGAGAGAGCTACAAAGATAACCCAGGCCATTCACACACAGCACACAGCAAGAAAGAAAGGAGAGATGATATGAGAGAGAGGAGAGAAGAGAAAAGGAGAGGAGAGGAGAGGAGAGGAGAAGATCTCTTCAGCATTAAAACTCAGGCTACCGCCGCCATGTGTGGAGTATGACAGGCCGAAGGGTGCTTGAGCGTGCGCATCACGTACTGCCTCTGAGAGCTCAATTACAAGATTGATACACGGAGAGGAAACTTCATTTTGCCTTACAGATGTCTACACTGGGAGAGAGGCAGGCGTCATTGTTTAACATAACAAGATTCTCCCACGGTGAACCAAACAAAAAAACAACGACGACGAATGGACATATTGTCTCCCCGCGTCTGTGTCATTTCGGTGGGTTCTGTGAATGACAGCACCTGGTCTTTTGCACATAAGCTCATTTTCTTTTTTGTCTCGATGTGATTAAATTGTACCTGCATCTGGATGCTTTCCTTTTTGGCGAGATAAAGATTTTGTGGATGATGGCTACCCTGGTTCCTGTCCTGTCAAACGTGAAAACAAATGGACTCCGACTGTAATTCGATCTCATATCTGGGAGTGTTCTGTTTAGCCTCATGAACATCTTAATCACGTCCTCTCGTCCCCAGTCTCAACTACTGTGTACATTCCTTCAAGTAAGCCTCTACCACCATGACACTGTAAAAAAAAACACACACACACACACACGCACTGTTAGGTGGAAACAAAACACATGGCGGAAAGGACAATGCCTTGCTTGTGTCCGTCACGTAGGCTATACCACCGACAATTAGCCAAAGCACGGTTCGGCGGAAAGCGAGGTGCATCTCGGAATAAGATGAGATCGGCTCCCCCCACTAAAAAGAGAGAGCTGTTAAAGGCAAGGGGAACAGATGGCGACAGGCCGACTCTGTCCTGCGTCTCCTCACAACTGCCACACGTCCTTTGTGTCCATTAATCTTCCCCTGTAACTCCTGCAGCACAACTATATTAAACAACGCGGGAGAGAGTGAGAGAGCGGGAGAGAGAGAGAGCGGGAGAGAGAGAGTGGGGGAGAGAGAGAGCGAAACAAGCCAACACAGCTGTCAAGAAGTAAAGAGAGAGCCATCAGTCCACAAAAGCCTGGCCTCGGCGACTTAAACGCTTCCGTAAAACAGCCGGGGGAAAATAATTTAGCCTTGAACCCGACCCTATAAAAGTGGTATCCATAGTATGGGAAACCGTAAATGCTCATTATTAGACTGCCGGCAGTGCTTCATAGGGGAAGACTTCATAGGGGCCCTTGCTCAGTGTCGAAGTCGCCCACATCTGATTCCAATCGGAGCAACGGGGAAGGACAACTGTTTTCGTCGGAGCGAGACAGCATGGGAAATTTGCTCTGGTAATGGTGGGGGACTCTTTACAAGGGAGCGCAATGTCGTACAAGTCGTAACCTTTGGCCACATTTGGCTCTTTATCGTATTTCCTGCTGGCACACATAAAACAAGTGACAGGAAATTTAGCCACGTCTTTAAAAAAAAGTGAACGCTGCAGTACAGTACTCAGTGGAGCCTACTTGCAGAACAGGATACAGGTCCTCATTACTGTGATTAGAAATGCATGCTATCAACATAGCACAGACAAAACAAATGCCCCAATTGTAACTACCAATGTGACAATAGCCAGCAATCACTAGCAATATGTGATAATCAACTTTTTTTTTATGTAGTACACAATGTAAGTTGATGACTAGTGTTCTGACTGCTGTTATTTTTCATAGGAATATGAATTTGTCATATTTTGAAGACTGATTCATTACAATGACTACCTAGACTCTTTTGCACCTCACATGCAATTCAATCTTTAATGTACAGTGTAGCAGTTAATGGGGAATAGATGTAGACCTACAGTATGATTACTATGTGTTCTGGTTGAAGTAGCCTACTGTTAGTGGTGGGCATATCGATCCAAATATCGATAGTATCGATACCAATATTGGTAATGGTATCGGATCGATACAAGCGCGATGGGATCGATATTTTAATTTTAGCTCAATATATCTTAATTTGTTCAAAATGCATTGTTCCTGTTTCACCATGCAAACACCATTCCTGTCACATTTTGCATGCTCGCTTTGCAATGTTTCGTTGCTGTAATGTTTGTAAACAGTGGAAATCATAAAATCATTAATGGTCATGGAAATGTATTCAAATTTAGCATATTGATGTTTTATTCATGTCATAAATCAACAGACACACTGTTCTCCCTTACATAAAAGTATATAAACTGCTTTTAGTTCCAAATATCAGTATTGGTATCGGTATCGGCATTGGCCCTATAACTAATTGGTATCGGATCGAAACCAAATTTTACAGTATCGCACACCACTACCTACTGTTGTAAAGAAGAAATGAACCATTCAGGGCCATGTGCTATCACAAATAATATCAGCACTTGAATTCCACCTTGTGATTGCTAGGTACTGTAGCAGTTATGCTATTATCTGTGACAATAAAGCCATTGTCAGGTTCGATGAATACCACATAGGTTTACCTTTACAGTTCAACTCAACTGCTTTTGAGCAATACATAATTCATCAATTTCCAATGAAATAAAATGTTTGACAAAAATATTAATGTCAGAGATGTAAACATGGCCTATATTCAAAGACAATACAGTCCTTAACACAAGAGTCTGTATGTAAACACTCAACTTCAGAATTGTTACCTCTTGAACATAATAACATGCTTTAACAATTTTCATTCAATGCTAAAATAATATTAATTGATAATATTGAGTAATAATAACATTCAGTGATAGTTCATTAGTCTATCGCAAAGTGACAAAGTGAGCGATCTCACACAGATACTATGAATAGTCAAAGCATATTCCAAGGTAAAACGCTACAGGTCCCTTCGTGGTCACACACGCAAAATAGAAGGGACCTTGGGGACCACACATGATGCATCCTTTTCTGTTTGGCTCCAGTGTGCTTTTGTCTAATATAAATCCACTAAGGAATACAGGGCCCCCCACAAACTTAAAAGGCACACAGTCTCGGCAAATATACTACAACGCAACTCTATTTAGTCTAGCTTTCCTCCTCTCTTTCTTTCACTTTCCCTCTCTCTTTCCCTTTCTCTCTGTCTTTCTCTTTCTGGGGTCTGTCTATAGTAGTCAGCAGCTAAATTGAAAAATCAATTCCAATTTAAATTATTGGAATAAAGAACTCCAAGAGTTGGAGATAAAAAGGCGTTCTTTTCCTAGATCCTCTTTAATTGGAAAGTCATTCCTTCAGGGTATTCTAATGGTTCACTGGGAAGATTGCAAAATAAAGTTGATGAGCTGGAGGAAGGTTAATAGCTAGTGTGTGTTTGTCATGTGTTTGCATTTGTGGATGTGCGTGTGGGTGTGTATGTGTGTGGGCTTTCCGAACATCAAATATCCTACCTTTCCTCCTGACAAGGCAAAGAAATGAAGAGAGATCTGTGGCTCTACCTGCTTATTCATTGCCTCGGACACCACACACCTGAATTTGTCTCACTGTGAATGAGGTTTTGAACCATTCTCAAACCACTCACATGTGAAATTGAATACCATCCCAAATCAATGGTTTTAGGTGATTATATACACTAACACAAATTCACCCAATTACAAACTGGGTGAAAATCACACACACACACACACACACACACACACACACACACACACACACACACACACACACACACACAAACACACACACACCACAAAAAACAATTTAACAGAGACAATAATAATTAAACACAGAGAACAAAAGCAACTGAAACAATTACATCATTTGGGAAAACACTTTCGGTTAATACATTTCTGCATCACTTCCAGAGTTACAACCACAGGGTTGCTTTTGTTTGTAAGTCTTACCTCTGTTCTCTAGTTTCGTGTAGTGTTATGAAATAAAAAAATACGTATTTCGTAAATCATGTGTTATGAAACCTGGAATGCGAGCAATGAACAAGCGCTACTGTATAATGACATCATGGAACCCCTTTTGTACGTTAATGAGGAATTTAAGGTTTGTTAGTTTGTTAAGTGTTTTGTTTTCATTTCTCATTGGTTATACAGCTTTGCAATGTCCACTGCAGACGATGGTTGTGTAACAAGTTTGTTGGTTGGCAGACACAGACATTCACAGTTGCTCGGTCCAAAAAAGTAAATGGAGCACCCCCTGCTGAACTTGTGTGATAGCACAGGTGACAGAGCCAGGCCCTGTCTCAACACCTATCATTGAGTCATTTGACGGTTGCTTTCTACAGTTTTGTACTCAGAAAGACTGTACAGTTTTTACAAAGACTACAATCTAATAGTTTGCTGCTGTGGCCTCCATATCCAGTCATAAAACATGTCAACCTTCATGCCAAAAAAAATGGTAACAAAAAATAAATAGGAAAAGTTCGCATTGATTCTTATATTACTGTAGAGACGTGTTTGTGCTTTCTTCAATGTGCTAAAGTAAAAAGTTTTTGGTATACACCATAAACACCCACACCGGTAGCAAAAGAAGGATCACCTATAATGTGTGGCCATTACTGCTTTATCTGAGATTTGTGCAGTGCAGCAGTCATTGCTAATGGCATTTGTTTGTCTGGGTGTTTAATCCGACAGTGGTTGCCAGGTCTGACAGATAATAGCTTTGCTACAAATTCCTGTGTGTCTTCTAATACACTTTTATAATTGTTTACACATTGGTTCCTTGATGAGCATTAATTTCTGTCCCCACCAATACACCAAATGTCTTTAAAAATACAAGACTGTGAACGCCCCCCACCCCTCCCCTAGTTTCCCCTGTTATCTTTGGCGAAATGCTATTGAAAGACACAGTTAATCCTTAAACATGTTGAAATGGATTATCAGCGAGAGAGACAATATAATTATAAAATCCTTTCCAAAGTTCTTCATGGGGGAGGACAGGATATTTACAGATACAGCGAAAGGTCAAGAAACTTTCCCCTCAGACGGAGCCGGGAAAGTAGAGACAGGGGATAGAGGGAGGTCGAGGAGAGGGGGGGTGTAGAGGGGATAGAAGCCACACACACACACACACACACACACATACACACACACACACACACACACACACCAACTCTGGTCGGCTTCATTTCCTGCTAAGAAACTAAAAGTTAAAAGGTGGCCCCTGTACAAATGAAACTCAATTTCACGGCACATTATCCTCTGCCTGTTCTCTTTCCTGGCTTTCATTTTCATTAAGACCACAGACAAGCATAAATTAATAATTGCTGCAGAAGGTCTAAATGCAGAGGGCCGCAGTCCTGGAGCCTTTCATTCGCCTCTGTGCCCTTCCATGTTCACGCTTGCAAAATGTTAATTTAGATAATGTGGTCTGCCCCTTGTCAGATAATTCTGTTTTGTAGTTTCGCTAATACATAATGGTCTTTCTGATTAGATGACATTAAGTCTATCTTTTGTTCAATCAAGCCATACCGATTTCCCACTTACAGGCTCTAAAGATGTGCTGAGGAAGAGCACAGCCATGTAAGCTGCCGAACATCTGTGCCTTTGATAGTTTTTAGTCTTTTAAATACATCTTTTTTTTCCGTCTGACTTTTAAAAATTGACAAATGTCAGACCACGGAGGTGGATTAGTTGATGTAGATAAAAGTGTTTCATCAGCCATGTATTTATCTGTGGTTTGCATTTGTTTCAAGAAATCATTGTCTTCTTCAGTAGCCAGATAATATCTTAATAGTACATATAAACAGCATTGTCAATTGGATATATGTATTGTTGTAGCTTTTTGTCACTAAATGTAACCGATAAGGCCAAAAGAATGGCCATGATTTCCTCTTCAGAAAAGTGTTCCAGGAAGAACTTGACCAAAAGCCTTGAATGTCAACGGCAACTGACCAAGAGCATTCTCTATGCAAGAGGGCAACGGCCCCAAGGTTGGGAGAGCTCTGCACACGTCAAGTTTAACTATTGTTGTTTCTCAAGATTTACGCACATGATGGTGCCTCTGTGGCGGAAAACTACTGAATATATGAGATGAGCAAGCAATAAATAATAGGAAACGGAACGATCTCCACTAAGGCATCGGAGAAGCAAGCGCGAATGAAATATAAAACGTCTTAAGAAATGCTTGGATCTGGATTATGTCTTCATGAATGGGTCTGATTGCCAGCGAAGCAGAGGCCTTGTGATAATACTGACGCTGTCCATGTTGTGAACAAGTGGCGCTTGTTACAACCGCGCTTGACACGGGACATGACGAATGCACATTTGATATCTGGGTCTCTGGGCCTTGCAGTCACGCTTGCTCGGAAATGAATTTATTACAATGTGCGCAGCGATATGAAACATCTAGCTGTAGGGGACCTTGCCAGAACAGCTGGAGCAGAACAAGGCATCACATGGCAAAATAACAATTTGTGTTGTTCAGCAAAACAAATGCAATGAATACATAATTGACAAACCAAAGGGAAAAAAAACCACAATACATGTGGAAGAGAGGAAAAGATGTTAATGTGATTGAGCTGAATCATCAGTTAGTCACAAGAAGACTTTATCAGCTTTGGGAGTCCTTCTGATGCATTTGGCAGAGAGAGGAAAATGAGCTTGGAGGATTTGATGGACACATCAAATGGTGGTCTCATTATTGCCCATAGACTGACAGGTCAGGTTTCACGAAAATGAAAACCCCTCCGTTCAAATAGAATGGCTGAATTTGATAATCTTAAGTTTCTTTTGCCATTGATTGCCACTTTATATGTAGTTTTTTTTCTCCCAAGGTTGATTGAAACTTTAACCTCATTTTTAATAAAGAAGAAAAGTGGCGGAATGTTCCGGACCTTGAATTTTCACAATGCTGTGTTGAATTATGCAGTGATCAGTCAATTATTCATCCTCTGTCTTCCCCTCTCTGTTACACTCCTGCCTTAAAAAAGCATGCAAAAAAAAAAAAGGGCCTACAGAAGGCTACGCTGTGTCAACAGTTTTCACCCAAAATTGCTTACGAGAGAAATTTGTCGTTCACTGTCGATCCTACTCTTCTTGCTGGACACATATACACTAACACCACACACACACACACACAATCCCCAGCTGTTCCCAATCAGTGGCATCACCATATCAAAGAAAGCAAACATTACAAGTCTCCAGATTCCTGGAAAATAACCAGTGTGGTGTGCTCACCCTCCCTCGGTTCTGTGGGCTCCTTTAAAAACTGGAAATAAAACGGCTCATTGAGAAGATTGTAATGTTTGCTTGAATAACATCCACTCATTGAAACAGTGGTAACACACTTGTGGAGCAGGAGGCAATTGAACAGTAACTATTAAATGTTTCCTTCGGAATACTGTGCTCTTTCAACGGGAAAGAACAAAAAAAGGTATTATTTTTCAATAATGTCAAGAGCATTACTGCGCGCACAGTATGCCATGGCCCAGTGATTTTATTCCAGTAGATATTGTCATTGTTCAATAACATGTGTTTTACAACTCAACCATGAACAATTTTGATTACCCTTCAGATTAAAATATAAGCATGGTGCTTATGTAATGCCATACACGGCCCTTTGTGTGGTGTGGAGTTTAAAAAGATGAACACTCTGCAGGTTGTAATTAATTTAGCTGCAAGTTTTGAGGATTTGTCATTAACCATACTGAGCTTTACACAACGCAAGGGGACTGATCAATGGCCTAAATGAGAGGTAAATGGGGAAAGATGTAAAGCTTACATCCAATGTGTCTTTGGGGCATTTGAATAACTACTGTACTTCAAATGAAAACTTCACATGTCTGCATACCACAAACTCTACATTTAGTGTACATTTCTATAAATACACAATGACAGGTGCACTTCAAATTTTGTTTGAATCCTCATAATCTTGCCTGAAACATCTCATGTAGGCATATTATATGAATCAGAGCACTACGCAATGTGCAAAGCCACTTGATCGGCTTGACATAACACACCACTTGAAATTATATACAATGTATTGAGGGCTGAATAATGGACATGTACACTAAACAGCAGTCGTTCCCACTTACGTTAACTGTGGTGCGCTATGACTTGATGTATGCATTGATTACAGACTGAAATTCATTGACTACAATATAATGTAATACATTCCTGTGTAAGAGAAGGAAACCACTAGCTTGAGCTGTAGGGTGACACTGTTATGGTTAACAGCAGATTGCTGTGATGCTGACCTCATCAGACCCAAGTCAAGTTTCCTATTGATTACTGTAATCACTGTAATTGTTATAAAGCTATAATGTTTAGAGTGGACCTAAATGTTATTATATTATCTACGTAGGTTGTTTTATCAGTTTTTTTTTTAAAAGTTAAGGAAGTTAAAAATGAAAGATGAAAGAGGTACAATGGGCCTTAGATGTGATTAAAACCAGACTGTTGGCAACTCAGCTTGTCATATCCCAAGTCAAGTGTTTATACATTACCATAATCTAACGTAATGGATAGGAAAAGGTGTGTGTGTGTTGAGTGTGTGTGTGTGTCCATTGTCAATACTTTATCAATACATAATATGTCAATACTTTATCAATACATAATTAATATGATCTGACTCTGACTACAACTCAGGGAGGTGTACTGCACAGTAACACATACAATAATTTATTGATATTTAAAAAAAAAACTATGTCTCTTATTTGTATGCTGTACGAGATTGATTATGTAAAAACACCATGGAATATAATTCAAAGACTCATTTATGCAAACACATACTCCCATGTTCATTCACTGTTCTCTCTCTCTCTCTCCCTCACACACACACACACACACACACACACACACACACACACACACACACACACACACACACACACACACACACACACACACACACACAACACACAAATACGCACAATAAAAGGCAAACAAAAGGGACACTTATAAAACAAGACATTGTGAACATTAGAATACTCAGACATTTCCTTTACTGCAATACAAAGTGAGGAGGAACAATATGCTCTTAAGTCTTGCTACAGTGTATACCTGCATGTAATAATGTTATACAATATCCATAAAATAAAAACTAAAAGCGGACCCATGTTTCACTGGGTTTAATGGCAACATTTAGTTTAACAGTTGTTTAACATAATAAACATTTCAATTGTCAAAAGCCCAGAACAACAACAATATGTTTGACATGGTAATGAAAATCATTTAAGGTAACTTTAATAAATGAAATCAAAGAGCTGCCCCTTTATTTTATAAAATTGAAAACTGTAAGGGATAGCTTTGCTCACGTCATTTTTCACTGCAATTGTTTTGCCTTGAATATTCTTTCCTATTTAAAATTATGCCTCTGTTGTTTTTGCACCAAAATAGTGACAAGTATGATTTGTGGTATTTTGGCACGGCAAACAATACAACTCCTCTGCTGGCTTGACCATCTGAGTCTGACCATCAAGGACTCAACAAAGAGCAATTTAACTTTGCAGGTTTCTTTGATGCTATCAGGAAAATAAAAAGCCTTTGAAGGCTGTTCATATTCTCCATCAATAGATAATGGTCTATTTTCTTGTGAGAGGAATAGTATTGTATTAGACTGAACTGGACATAGTTGTCAAATGCATTTTTCTACCAACCAATGAACTCTGAGGCTGACTGAGGCCTTGTTGGTCACAATTTCTGTTCATCAACACTTTTTATATACAGTTAAAACACAGGGAAGTGGGGTTGTTATTGAGGTATCGCGGAACCACAAGGGGTTACAGCACAGTACATCCTCAGCAGAGAAAAAAAACCCAACTAAAACACATCTGAATCTATTTTTCCCTCAGGGCAAAAGACCTTATTTATTTACTCCCGCTTCCTGGTCCAGGTTTCACACCACTGATTTCACACAATGGGCAAAGAGAGCGGAGGGGGTGGATAAAGGGATGACACAGAGTTGTGTCATTCGGTTGGGCAAGAACAAAAAAAATATTAGGTGGACCCTATCAGGCCCTATGAAGTTTGGTTTAAATTACAGAAAGAATGTCAACTTCACTGTGACTTTACGACAGGTATACCTCCATTCATTTAAGTGTTTTTTTTTCAATTTTTAAAGAAAAAGGATTTTCTTTCTGTTAAAGTTTGAACTAATGACAATGAAATATAATAATAAAAACAGCATCACTTCCCCCTCCCCCCACACCCACCCCTTCTGCGTACAGTGACGCACCTTCAAAATCACATCCTTGTTTAGTGTTCAATACTTCAAAAACAGTAAACTCCCTTAAAATAATGACTATAAATAGCCATGAGATTTTTACAACAAATTGTAGATTGATGTGGAAATACTAACATCCAAATGACTGAGAAGTTCAGGGATTAAATCAATCTGTGTTTTTAGTGATGTATCTATTTGTTCGGCACAGTAAAGTTTCTTTTTTTTATTAAATATGATCATCTCAGGACACACATGTACATGCCAGCATGCATCCTCACCAAAAAACGGCAGCTATTTGAAAACAATGATGGCTCAGAAACAAAACAAAACAAAGCAAAACAAAAAAAAAAAAACAATAATAAAACAACTCTATAAAGTACATATAAATGGTTGGTATTGTTTTCCTAATTGTTCTACTGCATACACAATACCATTTTGTTTTTTTTTTCCTTTTGACTTTATATACATACACCATAGTGAATGACTTTACCTATCCTCTCTTGTGGTATATACAACAATGGTAAAAAGGAAACTTGATTGTATCTTCTTCTAATTTAGAAAACATTTAACTCAAATATTAGTTGTTTTTTTGTCGAGCAACATATATTCAAATTCACATTTCCAGAGGCTGCATCCACCCTATTTTGTCATCTTGGCAAATATCTATGACTGTTAAGAATTTCTTAAAATACATAAAAAAGAAAGGAAAGGAAAGAAATAAAGAGAACAACCTCTGAAGCAGATTTTCCTTTTCATCAAAGCTTTCTCGCTGGTTTAAATACAGTATAAAAATCTTCAGTGCTGTGGATTTGTTGGAAATATAATAACCAGTGTACACCTAGGTACATGTTTTTTTTTTTACTGTGCTCAATTTGTTTTGCCTTCAGTACTGCAGACTTGAGCCATTCAATCTTGCTTCCATCACTAGATTATGATGATGTCTGTGAGAAAGTCCTAATTCTAAACTCTGATTCAACTTTTTTTCGCTGGCTTTTGACACACCTCAGTGGAGGTTACACAAGTAACTGGACCAGTAGTTTGTGTGACTAAAATCCTGGCAAGACGCTTGCAAGAATCTTCATGTGAGTCTTCATGCGTCTTCAACTTCTTTGCAGTGTCTTATCAGTACATCACTGTGGTTTTTAAAAAGAGTCTTCCATCTGTGAACATAAATAGGAGAAGACATTGTCGGTTAGGGAATTATTCAGTGGGGTATTTGAGCATTTTAAGCTTGAAAATATGGATACACTGTTGCGTACACAAACAGAAAAAGAAAGGGAACTGGGCAGTGTGGATTTGTCAGATAGCCATGTTTGCCAATGAGACACCTTGACTTAAAACCACAACCAAAAGAACAAACAACACTCTTTTGTCCATGGCAAACAGCATGTTTTCAATGTCACTGGAAGAAGGGGGTGATGTTGGCATTGTAATTGCATCTTTCGAAAGCCCCTTTAACCGCCGCCACCTCTAAGGCTTAAGGTCGGGACTAAACTCTCTCTCAACTCTTTGGGCCAGATGTACTAACGCTTTTGCGCCCACTTTAGGTGTATTTGTTTTGCAATGTGTGCGTAAAAACATGGTGAGGTATGTACAAACAGGCCGTACTGAAGTAAAAGCTCAGACCACCTTTCGTGGGAACTAAAAATGGAAATTTCGTACTGTATGTATGAAAACTGGCCATGAAAGCTCACGTCTGTTTTGCGGTGAAATATTTCCGCCTTGTAAAAGTCAATAAGAACTTTTCAAAGACAACAGAATCGCTATTCAGAACACCAGTTTTGCGTATTATATCAAAAGCAACCTTAACTTTCTTTGGCCTTTCGAATGTCTTACTTTCACTTTCACTTCATCCACTTAAACTTTCCTACCAGCTAGATTTGACCAAAAGCACATGCACAAGTAGTTTTAGAACTACTGCTTCCTACTTGTTGACATCTTATCATGTATTGTACTATTTCATGTCTTTTTAATGTTGTCATCAGTTAACTTCATTCTTTGAACACAAATTTAGGTAGCGGAAAAGGTGCTGATACCTGATCTGGATAAATACCATGTAAACCACAGCTCTCATGGTTGGCCATGGGCCATATCTTTCACAAATGTCTCTCTTTCTATCTCTCTCTTTCTCTTCTCTCTCTCTCTCTCTTCCAATTAGACTACAGCAACTGCCCAGGGTTCTAAACAACGTTAAGATACCCCTGCATGTGAAGTGGCAGTTTAAAAGGCGTTGATTACACCAGCTGTTCAAACATCACATTTCCTCACTGACTAAACCAACACAATTAGGTCATAAAAATGCTCCACGAAACAAAAGAATATGACAAAGAACCAAAGAAAGCTAAATTAAAGCGTACTGATTATCAGGCATGTACAGTACATTTAATGTTTTAAAAAAGGCAAGTTGTAAGGCCAACCCGGGTATATCTTTGTGCTTGGGCATCCCACAGTAGCATGTCTCTGTTGCTTAAGACAATACCTTTGACACGCTTGTTTGAACATAATATTGCACTCATGATGACGCAAGGCTCTTTACCAGAATGGCATTTCCTGTAAGGAAATAGCGTTTATTGAAAAAGGCAAGGCACTCGTGTTCCCGATGCTATCTAGCCGACACCTGCAATCTAACGAGCTTTGTCCATTTTCTAAGAACACTCATCCCCGGACACGCCTGAGCAAGCAGGCACTCTCTTCGTGGCAGAGCTGGTAAAAGCATCTGTTAGCCATGGCTCAGGAGCTTGTTTGACGTTTATTACCCTTACATCTCCACGGCAAAGAGAAGGCCACATTACTGCCTTTAAGCAGTGTTTGCTGCCCCCCCCCCCCACCCTCTCTCTTTGGCAGGGCACCTAAATAATTCAGTTTTCGAGAGAAAAGCTACACCTACGGACGTCAAGCGTCCGACAGCTCGAGGAGGCTATGGCGTTGTTCTCGTTTAGAGATGACACAATTGGCGCCGGCAGGATGGGGTGGGTGGGTGGGGGTAGATATCTGGGATCAAACGGCACACGTCATGTTTTTCCTTCTGAGCGTTACCATTGTTTTTTCGGACTGGTCAGGGATGTTGAAGTCATGCTGTGCCCATCCACTCATACAGCAGAATTCATAGCATTTACAAATGCAGACTGAATGAATAATTGACTGAATCAATCAGCTTTCTCCAAGTGAAAGGGCTCAGTATGATTGTGTACACAGAACAAGTGTCCAGTTCTTTACATTATACCATCATTTACTGGACATTACACATGATATTGATATTGACAGGTCTGGACAGCTAGTGAACCTCAACACACACAAAGCGGTCTACAATTAAGAGCACGAATCCGACGCTAAAAATACACTTCGGGTATCAGAGGCACTCTTGCGAGAACGGAGGCGTGACATGCTTTCATCCTCTGGGTGGCTGCTGCTGCTGTCATTGTCGCCCCTTCAGGTTGACATGGCGATGGACAGCGGAGATCCCTCCCCGTCTGATCACTTCTCACAGGTTCAATTTACAGGCTTCTGGTTTCATCCCGCAATAAAAGCATCACATTACCTAATGCATGGTTTACTGCTGGAGACCGCCATGTGCAAGTGATAGTGCGATAACAGCAGCACTGTGATAGTTTCAATAATCCACAAAGACTCTGAACTTGTCGGAGAACAAAAGAAACAGGGGCTCAGTTTCAATAATCCGCAAAGACTCCTAACTTGTTGGAATAGAAAGGAGAGAATAAACACTTTCCTGTCTTTTCATCAGGCAACTGAGTGATGTGCTGTTAGACTGGGCAGCAGATTTCAAAGAGACACCCCACTTCTGAGTTATTAATGCCTTAAGTGCCCCCGAAGGACATACGAACTTAAGGAGAAAAGAAAAAAACCCTTTAAATATAATTGATGTGAATATTTCAATGCCAATGCGTCTGATTCGCCCATGAGACTAAGTTCAGAGCGCCCTTCGCCTTAAACACAGGTTGGATGCCGGTGGAAAAGAATGAATTAATGCAAGGAAGCTTTACAGAATGCAGGCAGGAGCCAGTGACCATGATCTGTGTGCTTAGTGGGCATGAAGCATGTTCTGATCATTAGCACTAGTCAAGCGCTTTGAGCGATGCTAACAAAAGAACGCTTTTCTTTCAAAAGATATACATAACCTAGGAGTGAATGCTTCTTCGAGTGTTAGTCTGTAAATGAAATGGGTATGGATGACATAAATCAATTAGTAAACATGCCGATGTATATATAGCTCTGTTCCCTCGCTCTTTTGAGGATACAAATGTGGCTACTTAGGGAGCGTCATATTTTACAGATTGCTGATCCTCTGTTTAATAATTAGCATATTAATCTAGAGTCAAATGGGATGCATCGGTGCTGTGATGCGCCACGAAAAACCCAGAAATATCTGATTGAAATTTCTCAGAGAGAGAAATCGGATGCCATGTTGTTCTATGAAAGAACCACCTCATTAAAATATGTTAAAACTTTAGCATTTTTATATTCAAATCAAGATGAAAAGTTCATTAAGGAGGATAAATATTTCATTAGATGCTAAATAAAACAAAGGGAATTTTTGGCTTCTCTCAGCATAAAATTCCTTTGAAAGATTAATTAATACATGTAAATTATGCAAATTATGCCCATGCAAATATTTTATGAAGACAATTAAGGCAACCATTAATTACTGCCTTTTTTGCTTCAGTGACATTCATTCATTTAATTTTAATTTCACTTTAACCGTTTTGATGTTTAATCTCGCAACAAAGAACTTTATCTCTGCTTGCAGGGTCATGTAAACTTGGAGAACACATGAGGAGTGAGCGGGCGAGAATCAGGAGCGAGATACTGAAGGAAGATCTCTGCATACGCAGACGTGCCAGAATTTAGTGGCGGGAAGGAACGCACTCCCAGAAGCGCTGGGGCCTAGGAAAAACACATTCCGGCTCACTCTTGGAATGGATTCAAAACGCTGGAAAGGCAATTAATAAACACAGACTGTGTTAATATAGCAGAATTACTGAGTGTGACAAAAGACAAATAGAAATAATTAGTTCACTGAAATTATGCTCTCATTAATACATTTTTTCTGCTGTGAGTTTGGGGAAATTATAGCACGCACACACATTTTTTATTTTTTTTTGTGTGTGTGTTTCTTTTTCCCTGCCGCTTTTTCGGTGAGTGTGATGAGGTCTGATTTATTTATTTATTTATTTGGGTGCCGGTGTAATTTATCAACATCATTTTTTCTTTTTTTTTTTTGCCTGCCATTTGAGAGTAATTATGCAGAGAGCTGCTTGCAGAGAGCAGCGTTGGTGACATGGACTCCAGACAAATGCTAGCCTAATGGAACAGGCAAGCATTGTTCTCAGCTCCCCGCAACCCTCCCAAGTCTATTCTTCAAGACAATGAGTGACACAACCAGAGCCCTGGAAGGAGAGAAAGACGGAGAGAGAAGGAGGGATAGAGAGGGAGAAAGAATGGAAGAGAAGAAGCTACAAAGCCTTCATTTTCTTATCACCATTTTAAGCCTGACTTATGCTTCTCTGCGCTTAAGCAAATGAATTTCTGATAACTTAACCTCATCAAACGTTTATTTAGTGATAATTTGTGTAGTACGGATGGAATTCAAAAGTCACTGGACTTGTGCGTGTAAAAAGAAACATTCTAATATTAGGACAGCGAGTGTCTTTTTTTCTGTATCAGATAGCTCAATTAATCTTTGTTCACTTCAAATTAGAGCAACTAAATATAACAATTTGGTATGAAATGTGATACAGTGTATAATTGTACTCTCTTCAAGTGGCCGCTGTATCTCTGCATCCATTGTAAGCTGCCTATCTGCTCTGAAATGGAGACCCTCTTTTTCCTCAAATTCGCTCACTGGCACTTTAATTAAATCCTGAATCGTACTTGGTCTCGCAACGAATTGCTGAAATTTCTGCCCCCTTTCATTTCTTCCATTCTTCTCTCGCCCCAAAATTCCCTTTAAGTAGGCTAATCAGAGCGGGTTATAGGCCTTTTACTCGTCGCCGACTATTAGCATGCCATTTCCCACATTTCATAGCAATTTCCATGGACTATTTTTCAAAGGGGAAATTGAGACCACTGCCAATGATAAGCTCAGTGTTCTCAAGATGCTGCTGGGTACAATTAAAGGCGGAAATTAGAATAATGAAGAGACTCAGCTTATTCAAGGTGTTCTGCAGGGGTGGTGTGTGTGTGTGTGTGTGTGTGTGTGTGTGTGTGTGTGTGTGTGTGTGTGTGTGTGTGTGTGTGTGTGTGTGTGTGTGTGTGTGTGTGTGTGTGTGTGTGTGTGTGTGTGTGTGTGTGTGTGTGTCTGTCTGTGTGTGTGTGTGTGTGTTGGGGGGTGGCACATCAGTGGAAGTGGTTGAATGTGAGAGCCGTGTGTGTGTTTTAGGATTCGTCTCTGGTTTGTGGGGCTGGAGGGCATGAGGAGATAAGTAGCAGTACTGGGGATTCTGTAATGCTGTGGATGCAGGAGGGACTGCGTATCAGGCCTGGTGCCATCCACACTGATACACACATATATGAGAGTTTGTGACGAGGCTATTTCATTGTGCACTGAATGCAAACTACACTGCAATCACTTCAAATTAGATATACAGAGATTGAAACATACAGCATATGGCAAACCAATTTCTAGTGGAAACCTATTAACTTTGTATTGCCAATATACCCAAATAAAACACTTGAGCCACGTAATGCTAATGCAAATAGGACTGAAATGAGGCTGAATGACTTTGTGGAAATCCCGCTCAGATTTGAGTAGTTAAAGACACTATCTGGCACTACCCAGATTTGTAAACTAGGTAGTCTACCTGACACAACCGTATTCCATATGGTAAATATATCTGAATTGCACCTGTTTTAAGATAACACCTGGGGGAAATGTCATAGCCACACTCATTTGCATTGTGCTTTTGGGAACTGAAAGAGAGTATTGTTATGAACTTGAAGACACACTTCACTGACCATTCTGTGTTGACAGAAATGTATGGCCCAAAACGGACCATACTTGCAAACCACAAATGTCAAATTAGTTTCTACTGTCTTTGTGCAATAACAATATTATACGCTGATAATAAACACAGCCCCTCTAGCCAATTTGCACGATAGCACTGAGATGTCCAACTCTCCTGGAGAAACAGACGCGATTGTGCATGTAATGTATGTGTGTGTGTGTGTTTGTAAGTGTGAAT
>NC_063191.1:13529286-13549286 GCF_017589495.1 Alosa alosa
GTGTGTGTGTGTGTGTGTGTGTGTGTGTGTGTGTGTGTGTGTGTGTGTGTGTCTGAGTGTATGAATGTGTGTGTGTGTGTGTGTGTGTGTGTGTGTGTATGTGTGTGTGTGTGTGTGTCTGAGTGTATGAATGTGTGTGTGTGTGTGTGTGTGTGTGTGTGTGTGTGTGTGTGTGTGTGTGTGTGTGTGTGTGTGTATGTCCTACCGTTGAGAGATCGGAGGCTGTCAGAGGGTGACGTCTGCTTGAGCGTCTGCTCGACCTGCTCCCGGCGCTTGGACTCGTACTCCAGGGCTTCCTGCAGTTTTCTCTTGGCCTTCTTCTCCTTCTTCAGACGCTTCTGAATTATTGCTGAGGCCAAAACAAAACACAGAAAAAACATTAGGATAAAAAAGAGAGGAGAGGAAAAAAAAGGAGGTGAAGAGATCCTTTGAACTGTCAGTTATTGAGTGGAAGTAAAGATAGTGTAAGCACAGCTGCTCAGATTTGCCTCTGGTTTAAATGGATGCCAGAAGCTAACTCGTGACTTACACTTCTGAGAGTGAGACATATGAACACATACTACCAACAAACCACCAGACAGAATAGTCTGATTAGATGACCAGTCACATCACGACTAAACAGATTTGAGCTGAGAAATGAAGCTTGAGTTTGATTATTAAGAGGTGTGGTTGGAACACAAGCTGCAGGCCCTGAACGTTGGAGGGTTGGGGGGTGATGATCACATAATGGACAAAAAAGACTCACCCAGTACGGCAACTATTCTCATTCAATAAAAGTTGTTTTTGCGTCCTTACCAAAATAATTGAGCTAGCGAGCAATAACCTGGATTATCCTAGGTTGAAAAGCCAACGAGACCAGGTTTAAGCGAAACTTTCCATTTTTTCCCCGTTCGAATCTGAAGTCGCGAACACCGCTCTGAATACTAAGTAAGAAGCAGGCTGCAGGGGCTTAGGCTGAATGAGCACATTTAAAGGGACACTTTTGTGGAATTGGCTTATTAAATTCCATTTGATTAATTACTTGCACTGGATGCATAGAACATGAGACGATTACTTTTTTTTCTCTTCTCTTTGCTACACTTTTTATTTACAGACAGAGGCTATAAATCATTCATATTAATATCATAATGTGTGCTTGTAATTACGAGTATTAACTCCCTAATAGGGAATAATGCTGACTGTATCTCCAAATGCGACATGGTGGCCCCCTTATTAAAGTGTATGAACGTTTCATCTTTAAAAACACACACATTAACATTGAGTTACTATTCACACTGTGCTCTGTTAAGTGGCCGTGTATGCATAATCAATCCCTGTTTGTAAATTGATCCATACATAAATACAGCTGGTTATGGAGTGCTTAATGCGCTTGATTATTCATGTTCCGGTTATTGGGAAGCTCTTCTAAGCACATCCAGGGGATGGTGGTTTGTCTGGTGTGTGTGTGTGTGTGTGTGTGTGTGTAGTTGTGCCTGCTGCTATGTCTTGATGTAGAGAGTGCTGGTAATAAAAGCATGTAATTATGTCTATATGTTTCAGAGAGAGAGTATGTGAGAATTTATGTGTTTATCAGAGTGTGTGTGTGTGTGTGTGTGTGTGTGTGTGTGTGTGTGTGTGTGTGTGTGTGTTACCTCTGTTCTTCTGCTCGATGGCGAGCTGTTTCTCCAGAGTCTCTCGGAGCTCCCGCTCTCTGAACAGCTCCATCTTCAGCTCTGTCTTCTCCAGCTGCACCTGCTTCTCCTGGGCGCGTGCGTTATCTATGGCCACCTTTAACAGGCCCTACACACACACACACACACACACACACACACACATATTCTGTGTGAAATTCCCTTCATGACAAGATAACCAGACATGACCCTTTCCTTTTGCGTTTATCCAAATCCTGATTTGTGATTTACATTGTCTGCTTTGTAAAGGCGCATCTCTCGTATAATGTAACAAAACACATGGAGATTAATGCGTCTGCAAAGCTCCATGTAAATCCATGCAAAGTGCGTTCGGCGAATGGTCTGACCTCTTTTGGCCGCAAGGGTGAAATACAAGCCGAGGGAGAGGGACAGCGAGGTCACCATTCTGAATGAGTTCACAGCCCTCTCCATAGACTTGTTAAGATTACAAATGTGCATGTGTGGCAAAAAATAAATCAATAAGTATGAAAATAATTACAACTTTTAGAGACTTGGAAGCCATGGATTCGTAAAGGCTGGGTCATGCATGAAAAGATGTATCCAGGGAAATATTTCGCATAAATAAAACATGCAAAAAAATGGGCTTCTCTGGAGATAATGTTCACAGAGATGGAGATTTGCATACTGGCAATACAAACCATGCCGTGACTATTTCAAAACAATTATTCCCTATACACACGCAATTAAAGCAAATGCAATGGGCTATATCATACTAATTGTTCGTTCTTATGACCCCAATTTACTCCAAGTTGCTTTATCTCAATTTTCTGCTTGGGTACATTTTGTTGATTTGTATATGAATGTTCAATCAAAACATTACCCCGAGATCGAGATTAAAGATGACTTAGTCGACTTGTGCGGCTCTGAAGAGGCTGTGCTAATTATCGCCGGGGCCAAAAGGATCGCCTCGAATCTGATGTCCGTAACACAAGAGCGCGGCGAGTGCGGGACTCGAGTCTCTGCTCAGTCCCACTACTGTACTCACATCATTAGTCTTAGAAAGCAATGATAATCAAGTGCATTCATCTTCCTGACTAGGGGCCACATTTGCACGGTAGCAACAACAGACTGGCGCAGCACTGTTCGTGCTCTGCTGCCATCACAAAAGAGGGCTGATACCAGGCCTTCTAGAATGGGACTGCAAACAATGCCAGCCTTTCCATTTGTGATCATCTCTCTCTCTCTTTCTGTCTTTGTCTCAGCGACGAGAAACAAATGACATCGAATTCCACCGAGGACGTTTACAATATGACAGTCGCATCCTCGGAGCATATCTAAAATAGCTCGTCTTCCTTCGAATCCCTGATAAAGAGAACACCTGATTCCAATCACTACAGCTCTGGTTTCAAGGAAAGAGGAGCGCCAGAAGATTGGGATTGATATTGATGACAACCCGTCAGTACAGGCTCTATCGGCGTATTAATCGGAGCGATATTCATTGACTGTATAGCCCGGTGGGAGAGAGACTGGGAGAGATCACCTTAACTCTTGTCTGCATCTGTTCCAAGTTGAGTTGCTGTGCGAGGGTACTGCGTCAGGGGGGCACTGAGAGGCTAGGAGGAGGGGAGCTCTCACTCACCTGGATGTTAGTCAACAGAGTCTCTATCGAGGACAGGCCGTCAGGGAAGAGGAAGGGGGAGGGGAATCCGGGCGGCAGAGCCTGGCTGGCCAGCGACAGCCTCTCGTAGCTGTCCCTCGCTGTTGGCGTGCACAGGGGGTTTTCTTCTGGTGGGGAAGAGATGGAGGAAATGACAGAGAGAGGATGACAGAAAGAGAAAAGAGAGAGAGAGAGAAACAAATGGAGAGAAACAAAAGAAAAAAACGTTTTTAAAACGTTAAAAAACGCCTTCAACCCAGCAGTGTCCACAAGCCAAAAAGACAAATGTTTTGACGTTCTTTGTGTCACATGTAAAAAATATGTGGCAGCATTTGGTCCAGTTTGTGATTGTACACACATTGTTTGTGAGAAAAATTACATTTGCATGTAGTGTGAGCCTGGCCAATCAGGCGGGAATGATTGATGGCGTGCTCTCCCTTTGTCAGGGTAATCCTTCTTTATTGATGCTACTGTATGCGGACTTCTCCCCTATCCCCTAGAGACTCTCCCCATAGCCTACATGAGAGGAATGAACAATTGTTGAACGTCGGGGTATAAGAACTCCTCTTCCACCCCCCCCCCTCCTCCCCTCCCTCCCCCTCCTCCCCTGACTCCTCTGTTTCATGTGTATTCCTTTTAAATATGTCCTCGGTCATTTGTTATCTGCATCGTTCAGGGCAGGGAATTGTGGGCAGTGGTGCCCCGCCCTGTCCCCCATATGGCCATACTGTCTGTTCTCACATACATACACGTACGGCACAATCAAGCAGATGTGTGCGAATTCAGCGGTCTAGATTAGCCTGGGCGCTGGCCTCCCCAACAAAGGCCATATGGTACCACGATGGCAGAGGCGCCATTTACAGCATTTCAATGTTACAACCACTCCCACTCCCACCCCACCTCCCCAACCCCAACCTAAGAAACAGCCTAGGCAAGGACCGAGGCAAGGACCTGGCCTGATAAAGCACAGAGGGTTAGCCTGGGCAAATGCATTTCAGTCATTCCCAGAAAGCCCTGGCCCCTTCCGATGAAACAAAACAAAAAAACAGAAACTGTGAGTGTGGTTTGGAGCTTCGGCGCACTCCAGGGTTGATTTGATGCTAGGGGAAAGTGGAGGAAGCACGAGGCTGCTGGTAGTGAGGCAACAATGGGCTGACAAGTACCCACAAGCACAACACAAGGGTTTGAGCCAAAGGAGAGTAATGGTGAAATAGAAATGAATATAAACATAGGGGGGGTTTTTCCCCCCACTACCCTATAACACAAGAGTCTGAATGACAATGAGGAGACTAGATGCACAGTACTTCACTACTGGAGCACCTTGACATGCAAACTCAATTGAAGCACTACAGCCTCCCTCTCTGACTAGAAACCCCATTCACCTGCATGTTTCCATCTCTCTCTATGCTTATATCCCCATGCGTGAGGATGGTACTGGATCACCTCTCTGTCCTCCGTCTGCTTCCCCCTCCCGCCATGTCTCCAGACCTCCTGGCAGGTTCAAACAACATCATAAGGCAGGGGAGAGGAGAGGAGCTTCATAGCAAACCCTAAACAGATGTCCTGCCAGAACCCAAGATGCAGTGCAGGCCTACAAGCACACACACACACACACACACACACACACACACACACACACACACACACACACACACACACACACAAACATACTCTCAAAGCGCACCCCTCCCAATCTTCATCCATCCCCATCCCGAGGACTGACTCCTCAAGCAGGCTTTGAGAGGGAGTCTGTTGACCTGCCTATGATGACATCATCTGCCATATATCTCTCTGGCAGGAGGACATCTGCAGAGCAGTCCCAATGCCTGCCGTAATTCCGCGCACGTCACGAGGAAACTCAAACACACACACACACACACACACACACACACACACACACAGTGTGGTGACGATATCGGAATGCAATCATGCAGGCCTGACATGCCGCTCAAAAATGAGGAAGGCATATGACTATAAAAGCATTTAGTAAGCTACAAATTGATATGCTTCACAAGAGGAGCAGAGAAGGAGAGAGGGAGGGAGTCTGGGAACGGCGAGACTAGCACATGTCGAAGATGCACACAGCTGATTCCTACAAGCGTCAATTGCTTCATCTTTTTCTTCTCCTTGCTCTTTATTCCCTCCTTTCCTTGTTTTCTCTTTTCAATCCTGTCATCTTTTTGGGGGACATTTTGTGTGTCTGCGCGGCATTATCTCAAATCCCTGCTCATTCAGAATTAATATGTGTTTATATGGGTGCCTAAATCATGCACAAACACAGCCGCCACTGAAGGAGGCCCTTTCCCTCCCATCAATATTCACTAGTGCCAGCCAAGGCTTGGGAACAGCTGGTGGTGTATTAATTAGTTTAAAGTATTTATTTCCTCACTCTCCTGAGCAGATTGAGTCGAAACGTTGGAGATTATTCCGAGCATCTGCAAATGCCCTGGAAACACGCGGCCGAACCAACAGTTGAATATTCGCCCCGACGCTGTGAGGGATTTAAACATTCCGAGTTCTTGGAAGACGGGAAAGACCACGAAGATGCCCGCAGATTCACAGAGATCCCGCACCAAAACCCCCACCCTCCCCCACACCCCACCCATCCGCACCCCTCAGTCCCACCGATAACCCCAAAACTCCTCCCACCACCCAAACCCCCCCTCCAATTTCACATGCGCTTCACTCCACTTCATTAATTAAGACGGATGGGCGGCTAATGGGGAAACATTTGCATGTGATTTAATTTCCTAAATTAAAAGCAAAAACACAACGGTCCACCTTTTAAGTTTCGCCCGTGATTATTTTTTGCTTTTTAACCGGCACATTTAGAGGTGAGTGAGCAAGCAAGCAAGCGAGCAAGTGAGCGAAGCGGGAGCAAAGCTAATTGACAATAACAGAAGACGTTTTCTCAGTACGCAATAATGTACTGGCCTAAATATTGCGCTGTATTCCCTGGCTCTATTAAAACAATAACAAGATCAGGAAGTTAGTGGGCCAACTCTCAAATGCTGACCACATGTGCTGTTATCTAAGCAAACGAGCAAGTATTGTTAAATTGAAAAGACTGTTCCTATTCTTCACACCCCAGAAGAAGGAAAAGAGGAGGAGGGAAGAAGATGAAGAAGAAGAAGAAGAAGACTGAGGGAGGGGTGAGGAGGACGAGGCAGAAGGCATGTGTCTGTACATGATGAACAACGGGGAGATGTGGTTGTCGGAGACACACACAATTGATTTGCAGGCATTTCTGTCCCTTATTTCACCGAGGCGCTAATCATAAATCACCGCTTTAACCCACTTCTGCTCTGGACTCAGCAGGACCTCGGCACGGAACACAATGCTGGATCACAGGGAGTTTCTGACCGCTTTGTTACCGAAAAACAATCTGTCACGCGTTTGAAAGCCAACACTGTGTCTCGATTCCAATTGCCGGGACGCCAACACACTCTCTCTCTCTCTGTCTCTCTCGGGCTATGAATGCAGCAAATAGTCATATCTTAACATAGCAATGCTTTATTAGGAAGTCTGTGCATGTAGGGTTTAGAGGTTCAGAAAACAAGTGCAGACATAGGTTATCTTTATTTCATGTCCTTGTTTCTCCCTGTGTATCCCTCTCTCTCTCTCTCTCTCCCTCTCTCCATCTTTCTCTCTTCCTACGCTGACATGTGTTTGGATGTTTACTTCTCACCAGCAGCACAGAATCATTGACTTCAACTTAATTACAGTGCCAGACCCCACTGAGATGGAAACACTATGAGATAGGTGGAGAGAGAGAGAGAGAGAGAGAGAGAGAGAGAGAGAGAGAAAGAGAGAGAGAAACCTCTCTTCCGTTTCCAGGTGATATTTCTCCTGCCAGGCTGCCAACAGGAGATGTGACAGCCCCCTTTCCCTTCCCCCTTCTCTCTCTCCCTCCCTCTCTATCTCTCTCTCCCTCTCCACTCCCACCACTCTGAAATACTTATGAAATCCTTTCAGGTCACCCATAGCACAAATAACATTTCATGCACAACTGTTTCGCCGGGATAATAGGAGCCACAAATAAAAATGGGACGCTGTAAATACAATGCATTCTGAATGAAATGCCATAATTTAAAACAACGCAAACGTCTCCCCCACCCCATGCCGACCCACCCTCCTGTCCCTCCCTCTGCCTGTTTGCTTGTGTCTCTCACCCCACACACACACATAATAACCTCACCCCATTTTCCCCTGCATGTCTGTTGAGGGAGTCCTTGATTAGTATGCTAGAGGTGATAAATCACCTTTACAGTTAATTTTTCACCTCCTTATGTGTTGTGTTGCTAAACCAGGAGCTCAGAAATTGACTTGACAAACTATGAATGTAGAAAATATCACTCGGAGGGATCTAGCCTTATCTCCAATTTACATGTTATTAGATTTGTATAGTGAGGAGCGTTTGGGCTCGGCCAGGATAGGCAGTGCCAAGAATGCCAGGAAAAAAAAAAGAAAGAAAAAGAAAGAAAGGATGCAGATGCCTGTGATAACGAAAGATAAAATATGTCTCAGGCTCCCACTTGAAGTGTCTGGTTTTGATGATCTTTGATGGAAAGTCAAAACAAGGATAACCCAAAACAGTCTCACAGATTTTTTGTTTTAATTATGCTCAATGCTGTGGGATAAACAGAGAATAAACCTTTGGGATATTTAGAAACATTCTCCCGATAAATAGCTTTAATTGACCTTGGGAGCTGAAAATCTGCCATATGTTTCCAGTTGCAGCTGTTTGAATTGGGGTCCCAGCTGGCCTTTCAGCTGATGCCTCACGTGAACGAGTGGAGCAGACAGAGAGAGAGAGAGAGAGAGAGAGAGAGAGAGAGAGAGAGAGAGAGAGAGAGAGAGAGAAAGAGAGAGAGAAACCTCTTCCGTTTCCAGGTGATATTTCTCCTGCCAGGCTGCCAACAGGAGATGTGACAGCCCCTCTCTTTCCCTTTCTCTCTCTTTCCCTCTCTCTCTCCCTCCCTCTCTATCTCTCTCTCCCTCTCCACTCCCACCACTCTGAAATACTTCTGAAATCCTTTCAGGTCACCCATAGCACAAATAACATTTCATGCACAACTGTTTCACTCGAGGGATAATAGGAGCCACAAATAAAATGGGACGCTGTAAATACAATGCATTCTGAATGAAATGCCATAATTTAAAACAACACCAACGTCTCCCCCACCTCATGCCGACCCACCCTCCTGTCCCTCCCTCTGCTTGCTTGCCTCGTCTCTCACCCCCCCCCACACACACACACACCTCACCCCATTTTCCTGCATGTCTGTTGAGGGAGTCCTTGACAGTATGCTAGAGGTGATAAATCACCTTTACAGTTAATTTTCTCACTCCTTATGTGTTGTGTTGCTAAACCAGGAGCTCAGAAATTGACTTGACAAACTATGAATGTAGAAAATATCACTCGGAGGGATCTAGCCTTATCTCCAATTTACATGTTATTAGATTTGTATAGTGAGGAGCGTTTGGGCTCGGCCAGGATAGGCAGTGCCAAGAATGCCAGGAAAAAAAAGAAAGAAAAAAAGAAAGAAAGGATGCAGATGCCTGTGATAACGAAAGATAAAATATGTCTCAGGCTCCCACTTGAAGTGTCTGGTTTTTGATGATCTTTGATGGAAAGTCAAAACAAGGAGAACCCAAAACAGTCTCACAGATTTTTTGTTTTAATTATGCTCAATGCGTTGTGGGATAAACAGAGAATAAACCTTGGGATATTTAGAAACATTCTCCCCGATAAATAGCTTTAATTGACCTTGGGAGCTGAAAATCTGCCATATGTTTCCAGTTGCGCTGTTTGAATTGGGGTCCCAGCGGGCCTTTCAGCTGATGCCTCACGTGAACGAGTGGAGCAGACAGAGAGAGAGAGAGAGAGAGAGAGAGAGAGAGAGAGAGATGAGATGGGCAGAGAGAGAGAAAGGTAGATCATAGACACTTTCAATACAGATAAAGAGGGGGAGACAGAGAAATGCAGAGGAAGTTGGGTGAGACACACAGAGAGAGAAAGGAAGAGAGAGAGAACAAGAAAGAGAGCAGAGGAAAACAAGAGGCAGGGGGAGGGAGGAGAGGAGAAAGGGAGTAACGCAGCATTTGGCTGGGCAGTCACTGTGATATATTGACAGGTGAAGCCTGTGTCCTTGCAAACTTGTGTTCCTCCCAGCAGGAGAATTGAATGCTAAAACCTGGAGGATGTCAGTTTACTCGCCACAAAAGAAGCAGCCGGCGCTTTCAGCAGACAATTACATTTTATTTGACCTGCCACTGTGGCTGCAGAAGTTGCCTCCCTCCGTGGGAGTGGTTATGACCTTTCAGCCCAGTAAATGGAGACAATATTACGTTACACACCACTAACCTTTTGGAGGGAGAAAAGAAAGAGAGGGAGGTAGAGGGGTGAGATGTGATGTGTGCATAAAACACTATCTGTATTAAAAACACCTAGAGATCCCTTTGAACACGGGGGCTTGCTTCAAGTCTTACATCTGTCAAGGTTGGCTATAGTTTGTGTGTGAACACTAATCACAGATAAATCCTTTAAAAAAAGAAAGAAAGAAAGAAATCTCATTCTGTATGGATATGGGAAAATGGATATTGTGTATATTAAGCTGCAGTTTAAGCACATTAAGACTAAACTAGCTTGCATACTGAGAACATGTGCTGTGTTTCATATTTAACATAGATTCTTTTAGAGTGAGTGAGTGACCGTACACATGTGCTGGACATATGCACAGGTAAGATGATCATCGTGCAGCATGCTGTTCCCTACAGCATCAACTCCATCAACATCACCACCCGTCTTTACGACCAGACACCTACACACAAACACACTCCTCACGCCCGACACACTCTTTTCTGGTTAATAAGCCCTTTACCGCAGTGAGGAAAATGAGCCATTGGCCCGTGCATGCTGCGAGACAAAGTCAAGTGTTGGAGTAGGTCTGGCCCTGGATTAACAGGTAACATTTGGCTCAGACTCTTATCTGGGAGCGAAGAGGGGGAAAAAAAGCTGAGCTTTTTTTTCACCCTTTCACACACACACACACACACACACACACACATCAACCCCGATCCCTCCCCACACACACACACAGACATACACACACGCGCATATACTTTCAACCCCTCCCAACACACACATACGCATCCACCTCCAACCCCATCCCCCTCCCTCTTTTACCCCCCTTCTTTCCTAATGTTCCCTACACTTAGAGATTAAATCGCTTGCTGCACAAACCCATTTGAGAGAGGAGGGAAGGTGAGAGGGATAATAAGCCCAGGCACTGGGCCGTGTTTTCCTAAACGCTCTCCAAAACATTACTGTGCACGGGCATAAAATTAGCGGCGAGACCTTAAAATGCTGACATTTAGCATGACTTTTTGGAAAGTGACACCCTCATATTTTCTTGTAGGATATCATTAAATTTCAACTGCCCTATGGCATAGCCTGCCCATTAATAACCAATTCAGATTGCCACTCCACTCTTCCTCGGAAATAATGAGGCAGCCCCTTTTTTTGGGCTTTGCCTTAATAAATTGAAACATATTCTCAAGGCCATGGGAAGATGGCTGCACAGATGGGCAGGCAAGGGAGGAGAGAGGAAATATTCATAAATCCTTAACTGTCGGCGCGCGTCAGGGACAAAACAAAGCAGCTATCATAGGGTAACCTCGGCCACTTCTCCACAGTTCACCACCGAGGCAAATGGGGGATCTCAAGGTGCAGTTTGCCAGACAACAGTCAAATGACTCTCACTTATCACAGTCGGGTAAATATGAGATTTTATGGAGGGTCAAAAGCAGAGGCCCTATTTTTCGGGAAATTGCTACTACAGGTACAATTTCTCAAGGCGTTGTACCAAATCGTAACGATGGACTGACTTCATCTCGACCATCAAAGAGGCATGTCACCGGGAGAAGATGTATATGTTTCCTGACTGATGTTCCCCTGCAATTTATACGTGCTTCATAAATTATGCACAAAAGACTCAAAATGGCTTTTGCAGACGGCTCTCCTATTGCGTGTGTGTGTGTGTGTGTGTGTTTTTCTCTACCTTTCTTCCAATCAGAGAGAAACAGAACGTGAAAGGGTGACGCACATCCGCGAGGAAGATATCTTGTCGTGTTTTTTTTTTTATGCGGCCCCGTGTCATATTTATTGCATAAAGGTCAGACTGTTCATTTGTTCAAAGTCAGCGTTTTCCTCCACCCCACCACCACCTCCACCACCCCAACCCATGCAATAAATGCAGGGGCGATGTCATTATCGGACCACCGAGGATTAAAGGCTTGACTGCTTGTGATGACTGCATAAAACAGAACGAATTGAAGGAATGGAGAGAAAAAAAACAGGCTCCGCGGCTTTTTGTCTTACGAACAGACAGACGACGCACCTTGACGCACAAAGCCTTCACCGCACAATGACAGCCAGCGTTCGGTAAACAGGCCCTCTTTTGGCGGAGGTGAGAAGGACAGTGGCTGCCAAAGTGTCTTACATAATCTGATTAAAATAGGTAAGGGGATTGTGTAACCATGGCACAGCTCTCGAGGCCTTGAATTAATTGAACTGCAGGGTTTGAAAGGCTAAAACGGCCCTGTGAAGATCTGTCTATTGTGACAGTCTTTTTTATGGATATATCTGATCTCGCAGACACACACTCACACCACAGCAACACAGGCCAGACACTACTGTCCATGAGACTGAACACCTACATAAAATAAATGTTAAACATAGCCTATGAGAGTTTTCAAATGACAAACATTATGGTCTTAATCTCCTCCTATACATCTTCAGTATGAGAGTTTATAATTAGGGGGCATAAGACGTTTCTGTTGTGGTTAGCACGTTAATTTTGTGACTGTGGCACCTGAACCCATCATACAGTCTAGTAATCCACTGTCTCTGACCTTTTAGCTGGAGTGGTAATTGAATACCTTACACTATTCACTATATGTGTGTATGAGTAACATGGTGTGAAATTTCAGAAATGTCAGATGCCAACACTTTGTCACAGGAACTATAAAGTAAGCTTCTATAAGCTCCTGTTTCCTCTTTAAAGTAAAGCGCAAACATTTCAACCATTGTGCTTTTGAACATTTATCTGTTTGTAGTTAACTCAAGAAGGAAACTTAGTGTGGACGCCCTGTATGCACTGAGTGAGTTGTGACTGTGCCTCGCTTTCATACGCTAGCCAGTCCCTTTCCGCGCAACTATGTAAATGTGACACTACATACTTGATATCAATTAAAATACATTAAAACATTCAAACACTAAAAACCCACGGAATCCAGTGCAATTACCATACTTTGATAAAACAAGTATGCGGCGATAGATAGTATGCAGCATGATCAGAGCACACGGCAAGCTCAGTGGAGGATGGGCGGACATATTAATGTCATTGTACAGGCCTGCAATCCTACAGGGACCGAGGATGTTGTTGTGTTCTGTTGACAGTCGACTCTGGCACTAATCCAGGCTCTATGTACTGAGGAGCTTTTAGAAGGGGGGATGAAAGAGAGAGAGAAAGAGAGAGAGACAAAATGGAAAAATGGAAATGTAAACTTAGAGGAGAGGAGAGAGAGAGAGAAAAAAAACAAAAAAGCAGGGAGAAGCTTAGGAGCCCCGTCTGACTCCTAAGTAAGAAAGAAGTGAAAATGGATGCAAATCCATTTGCCGCCCGGTTCACAGTTATAAAAATACTTAAGGGTTTTTAAACGGGGGGTGATGTGTTAAACGTGTGGAAATCTGTTTTGATAACATTATTCATAACACTGGCTTTGCGCCGCTTGAATTAATAACACTCCATTTGCAGACGGAAGAAAAGCCGGCATGGTATTTCCAGTTAAAGAGATTAATTTTTAAACACCTAATTGACAGGCTGGGGTTAGACTGGATAAGCAACAGCGTTTTTCCGGCTTCGACTGCTGCAAAGTCAAGGTGACTGAGATACTTAGCGAAAGGCTTTCAAACACAAGAGCAGAGCCATAAGAGAGCAGGGAATTAGTCTTCCAGCCGTTTTTCCCTCCACCCCTGTTCCCTTTTTTATTAGGAATGATTTACCTCGCAGTGAAAGGATATAAAAGCCTAAGTATCGGAGTGTAATTACAGCCGAGTCAAAATTTAAAGGTTTGACTCACAATGTCCTCAAGTCAGCTACAACTCGGCGGAATGATAAGAGAGCGGCGTTACACAACGAGTATCTAACAGAGCTGTACTTTAATAGGACTTTGAATGCCAAAGACAGGAAGAAGAGAGGGGGAGAAGAGCAGTGCCCGTAAACATGATAGTCCGCCGTAAACAGTTAGGAATGTGTTTGTGTTTGACATGCTGCTTTGCCACAGCGCACTGTTTACATATAAACATGAAATTATACAAATGTGCCCTCGGAAGAACGATGGCATGATTGGGCTTTTGAGATAGGAAAACAACAAAAGCACCAACAACAACAAGAAAAAAAGCCGCATATTGAACACAAAGTCAGGGTCAACCTTATCTGACGGTGACAGTTGCTGTGCTTTGTGTTATTTTGAATCGCAAATTACCGGCAAAGGGAAATTATCCTACTAATTGTTACATTTCGTCTGTCCAAGGACAAGCAGGAAACAGGTAAAATATATATTCTCCACCATGTGCGTCGCAGAGAGGGCAGATGCTCAGATATGTATTTAAAGCAGGAGTAAAGGAAATAATAATGTGATTCACATTATTGCTCATTATCAAGGCAGGTAAACGGATGAATTCTAATGAGGTTAGCTCGATAAAGGGTATCATTAATGGAGAGAAGAGAGAAAAAAAGAGTTCCTAGACAAACATTAGCATCCAACGCTAGCTGGGCACATCAGATAAAGGACATCAGAGATAAACCATAACACTTAGGTCTGCAATAGCAGACACACTGTAAAGGCTTGGATGTCAGTGCAGATGCCTCAGCGAAGCCTCCACTCCTTTGAAATGGATGGTAACATGAAACGAGCCCTTGTTTTGTGATGGACAGCGAGATTTCACCTTCGCCAGTGCACGATAATACATTATTAAATTTGCTTCCCCCCCTCACACACACACCAGATACACTTAGCTGACCACAGCACATTTAACTCCCCATCTAAGCCTCACATCTTGGCAGGAGAGAGCTTTTCTGTCACTTTTGAGGCATTTCAAAGATTAAAAAGAACCTTCTCTTCTTTTCAACATTCCTAAAAGCCTCGCTTTTTGTGAAATGTGATTAGCAGTTAGTGGTGTCATGCAGTGGAACATTCATGAGAGAGAACAAATATCCAAATGAACTACCCCCCCCTAACCCCCCCTAACACCCTCTGGCCCTGTAGAGATTGCCATCCTTGCCTCATCAGCACTATTTGTTACCGGGCTCTGGAAATTTGATTGATCCTCTATTGAATTATTTTTTTTCCTTGCACCCCTTTCATTTCAACGGGACTCACTGACAAGTTGTTTGATCATAAGGCATTATTGTCTGCCAAGTCACATGTGGGATCCTTATGGCTAATGATCCAGCCTTTTGTCTTGCGGAAAGTCAGGGAGTCAGCACAAGCTTGCGAGCGCGAGTCCATTTTACTTTTAAAGCGAGAGAATGCCAAGGACACGGCGAGGGAAAAAGGCAAACAAAAAACATGCTCTGAATGAAAGTGGGCATAATGATGAACTGGGGGTTTTTTCCCCTGACAGAGGTAGAAGTGTTGCTCTGTGATATAAAATGGGATTTATGTCAGATTTGGTCAGTGGAGTCATGTAAAGAAGCCTGGTTTTAAAACAATGTACGATCATATGGATGCTTCATTGACATTTCATTGAGATTAGCCCAAGATAAATTGGAAAGGCATTAGTCTTTGACAGATACAGTCGTCACTGACTTCAATCCTGTGGCAGCTCTCTGCTGTATGAACAGCGGCTGCACTAATGGAGATCCAGTAGTGAGGTTTTAACAACACTACTGTTTGATTGGGTTGGAGTCCCAGGGAATAGCTATACTGATAAAATGTGTAAATCACTTTGGATATGTAGTGTGACGGAATAAACGTCTGGTAAATAAATAGATATATAGAAAAGCATCACATGAAAATGTGAGATTGAATGTGAGTGATGACACACATACTACAGGGAAAAATGTGTAAACAAGTGGTGTGTCTATAAATTAGATGTTAAGAATGTAAGGCATACCAAGGGCGGAGGGAATATTGAGTATAATTATGTACATATGACAAATAAGGCAATCCAATTTGCACTCATATTGGTGAAACATCAACAGTGGAGCTATATGAAATTAGTATCTTTGTGTGAGTAGTCCCCAGACATTAGAACAAAGTCCTTGCCTTTTCAGCCCAGAGAAATGAAATTAATTTTCACTGTGGTATCAATTGCATTTATAATGTCTGATTGAATAAAATGAGAACTCATACCACTTTCCTTTGTTCGAAATTAATTTGAAAAAAAAAAGAAAATAAATCCTATCTTTGAACTGCTATATGTATCATATTTTTTACACTGCTGCCTATTGTTGACTATTATAAATCTCTTTTTCTTTTGACTTCTGGATTTCCAATAAATCTGAAAAAAAAAAAAAAAAAAAAAAAAATTCTCATAAGCTATCATGCTTTTGCATGCATCGCAACATGCCATGGATTACCCTGACCTCACCCTCACACACAGGTTGGAAGAGGACAAAGAAACAAAAAAGGAAAAAGGAAAAACAAAACACGTTTCTCGGAACCTTTGATCTTCATGAGGATGAGGTATTTGAGATGAAATCATATAATGGCAAACACATGCCACTCCGTCCGCTGACCAGCTGGCAAATTATCGGAGTGATATCGCTGCTGCCATCCTCTATCACTCCGACGGCCGTGACTCTGCTTTCTCTCTCTCTCTCCCTCTCTTATTCAGACACAGGAACTGGATCTGATTAGTCAACATACATTTCAGGTGTGGAGGGGAGGGGGGGCACTGGGGCGGTATACATCAATCATCAATGAAACCCCTAAGTCACAATGCACTGTTAGTGAGGAGTGGAGTACGATATTGTACAGAGCTTCATCCTTGATGACACAGAGAGAGAGAGAGAGAGAGAGAGAGAGAGAGAGGAAGGTGGTGAAGGTGATCTTTGCTAAGTGATTTATTTCTTTTCAATAAAGTCTATGTCAAGTCTGACTGTGCAAAGTGTGTCTAAAGGAAAACGGTCCGTTTTTTTTCTGTTCATTCTGGCCACTTAAATTATTTCAACCTAGAATGTGCACTAAGAGTTAAATGGATGTCAGACTGACTAAGAATGGCTAGAGGCCATACCATTGGTTTATACTTTAAATGAAAGTTCTATGGTGTGCACTACATACTTACTTAACTGAAAGTAGAGTGTAATTTCCTTATTAGTACATGCACTTAGAGAGGGTAAGTGTTAGCTGAGTTAGGATTAGCAACATGCAAACTAAATTTGTATTGTCTTTTTTATTTTTTAATTATTTTCCAAGCCGTAAAGGCTTTGCAACAGTTTTGAGTGTGGTGCAACATTTGCTGCCTGCTGGTTATTGAGTTATTGATTGAGTCTTTTTTAAGTCTTTCTCGTGGAGCCGTGATGATGGCACTGTCGCTTCCCTCGTCCTCGCCAAACGTGGCTGCCTCCACAAGGAATCTCCCCGGAGGAAATGAAACAACGCTAAATGTTTGATGGGTTTACAGCCAAAGGCTTGAGTGGCTTTCAAACAGTTGTGTTTGTCAACTACCTGCTGTTTCAAGAGACCAAGGCTTGTCAAAAGCAATTCAGCTTTCCTTTGCGAGGCAAATCAATTAGCGAACAGCTCCTAATAAACACGAGAGCTAGCAGTTGGATTTTAGCTCCCTTTTCGACTGAAGCGCCACCAGATTTGTTTTAACTTTGGCTGGCAGGAAAAATAGCCTGGCAAATGGGCCCAGAGACAACCATATGGCAATACTGTATTGTGCTGTTGCTCAACTTAAGAAACACTCTTTTCAACTGAGATTGAAAGCGTTTGGTCCCTTTTTTTTCCAACAAAGGTCCAGAAGATGGACAATCACAAATGCTGAACGTGGATGAATGATGAGCCATTATGGTGTCGTCTGTTCTTCTTTCTCGTTAGTTCTTCTTTTTTTTCTTTTTTTGTTCTCCTGTCATACTTGGAATCAGATGATGCAGGGGAACACATTGTGATACCCTGCACCGTCGCTGGGGAGTATAGTGCATGAAATTAATTTAATGCTCTGCCAAGATCGTAAAGATCAAACAAGTGGAGAAATATCATTAAACCATTGGAATGTTATCTCATTTGTCTAAACAAACCGATGAGATGAACAAGGCTAATTAAAAAGGGGGCAATAAACAAAAAATACCCAGGACCACTAGCGACCCCCTCCCCACCCCATCTTACTTTAACAATGGAGGGCATTTATTTTATTAATCTAATGCATCATGTATCATATCATTACAGTTCAATATATCTATCATTAATTTTATTCCCTTCACTTAAGGCTTTTATTGGGATTACTTTGGTTATTAGTTGGTCTAATGTATTGGTTACCTCCAGAACTGGCTGGTACAATCTCTCTCTCATCTCGCAGCATAAACCTGTGCGTGTTATTCAAATTGCCTCATTTATTATGATAGCTTCCTCATGTAAATTCTGCTGACTGCTCGCCCTTGCACAGTCCTCATTAGACTAATGAAAACCTTCAAACGAAGAAACCAAACAACCTGCCAAACAGAGGTCTGAGGTTATTATGAAAATTACAACTCTGGGAGCCAGGAGAAGCTCTGTTCATTAATTCATGCTCAGCAAATTGGTAACTAATTTAGTTGCACTCCTCTGCATTAATGGATTATTTTATAAAAATGTTTTTTCTCTCTCTCTCTTCTTTTTCTTCTACCCCCTTTTTCTGTTAGCCGTAGTCCTCCGCTAAGGGTACCGGGGAAGAGTGCTGAATTCTAATCATCCTGAGTGACATATTAGGACAGTCGTGTCTAAATGATAATGGCATGAAGCTCAAATAGACACAGTGTGGTGGTTGTAGTGGCGGAGTGTGTCTGTGTGTGTGTGTTGCTTGTACCAACTTGAAAAGGGAAATCACTAACAATCTGAGCTAATTGTCATTTAAAGAGGCTTGTAGGCCCGCTGTGATTAAAGTGTTAGGATCGATAGATGGTGTTGATAGAGCACTGTTTGAATATCAATCTAAATCATTGAGGTGCGCATGGATCAGCTAGGACTAAAAAGATGAATTTGCAAGTGTGTATGCATTTATAACACCTTGCAGTTTGTAAACACCTATTCTGCAAATATAAATAAATGCACACACACACACACACACACACACACACACACACACACACACACACACACACACACACACACACAATCACCCCTAAACAGATGCCATCATAAAAAACAAAACACTTTTCCCAGTTCTGCAAGCTGCGAGTATACAAACACACACATGCTCACACAGACACACACAGATGTCATCACAAAATCACAAAAACACACACACTTTCCAAGGTGCAGCCACCAACATATGCCAACAAAGAGACACTGAGGTCCAAACATACACAAAGATACACATACACCCAAAACACACATACAAACAACAGGCAGACATACACATAAACACTCCCTCTCACTCTCACACTCAAACACCTTGGGTCTGACCTGTGAATTCAAATAACTGTGCTAATTATTGCATTCACAAGCCTCCACCATCTGAGAGAGAATGAAAGGGAGGGAGAGATAGAGAGAGAGAGAGAGAGAGAGAGAGAGAGAGAGGAGAGGGAGTGAAAGAGTCTTGCTCTAATCTCCACTGCGGAGGATTCAGTGGGGGAAACACAGGCGGAAGATTTCCACAGTGGCTTTAAAATATCATTATCACCCTCTCCAACACATCCACACCCCCATCCACCGCCGCCGCACGAGAATACCAAATTCTATTATTTGCTTAATTTTGTATTTAATCCCAACTATGGCAGGGACCTGCTGTATTCTTTTCTTTGTGTTTTCATTTTTTCCCAAACGAAAACTGTGACTTGGACTAATTGAAAAAGGAATGCTAAGTGTCTGGAGATTTCAGGAGGAAGGAATTCAATCAAGCGCAGGAGTCGCCAAACGGCAGAGAAACCAGCTGGCTATTGGCAGGCCGATTGGATAAGGATCAAGTGCACCTCACCAGTCATACTTTCACCCAACGATAAGAGACTCAGACAACATGCCTTATGTACCTGAGAATAGACAGCGCATCAAAATGTAAAGGTCTGGGCTGTGAGTGTGTGTGTGTGTGTGTGTGTGTGTGTGTGTGTGTGTGTGTGTGTGTGTGTGTGTGTGTGCGTGCGTGTTTGGGGTGGGAGGGTGTCGTGCTTATAAAGATGATCTCCTGAAGAGCATCTAAAGTAGGTCACTCAATGTATGTATCACATGCTGCATCTGATCTATGCATTGCTCACACAACACATGTTTGAGTCCCTGTGCCTCAGCAGAGATGGGACTCAACAGATAGTGAATTATATACACTACATGCTGCATGGCAGAAAAAAAAATCAAATGGTATAACAATTGGCACATGAGAAGGCAATTCTGTGAAGAATTATCTGAATGAATCGAGCCCAAATACAGACACGATTACCATTAAGGTGTAACATTCACTCCATATAAGCAAAATTAAAAATGTAGGGTTACTTTGTAGGTGGGCTGAG
>NC_063191.1:13554286-13561786 GCF_017589495.1 Alosa alosa
AGAGAAAAGCTCTCCTTCTCTGTGACACTTTTCTTCCTCTGGAAAAGAAACATTCATTTCCATGAGAATGATGGGACACAGATTCACCGGGAAACACGTTCCGTCCTTTCCCAAACATTAAAAAGAAAAAGAAGATTAAAGAGCAAAGAAGGAGGAGGAGGAGGAGGAGGAGGATATGGGTTGGAGGGAGGCGACGGGGTGAGTAGTGGTGAAGCCAAGCAGCACCTTGTAAAAGGCGCCTCTCGTTGAGTACAGAGTCTGAATCAATTACGGCTCACACGACTGGACTCAATTAAAAGTGGCGCCGCCATTGCCGTGTGATTGCAGGACACTTACGGGCGGCGGGCAGGAGCAAATTGAGAGGAGCATTCATGCACATAGCTACTTTTCACAGGCACTCCACGGCCCGATTGACTGTTATGCGGCCTGAGCAGGCTGGTGGGGTGGGGTGGGGTGGGGTGGTGTGGGGGTGGGGGTGGTGGGGTGGGGTGGGGTGTGGGGGTGTGTGGGGTGGGGTGGGGGGTGGGGGGGGGTGGGGTGGGGTGGGGGTGGATTCTGAGCGGATTCACAAGACATCAGCAGACACAAACAGCGCGGAGAGAAAATACTTATTGAAGACTGATATTATGACTCCCCCTGGTTTTGTCATTCAAATAGACCTCCACTCTTGTCCTGAGGGCCATGAATGACAACTCTTATGCTGATGGGCACACAGTGTATGGACACACAGTGTGTGTGTGCCTGTGTGTGTTTGTGTGTGTGTGTGTGTGTGTGTGTGTGTGTGTGTGTGTGTGTGTGTGTGTGTGTGTGCGTCACACACTTCTTGTGGGGGGGGGGAGTCCATACAGTAGAAGACTGTTCTCTGGGGGCCCTAATCTCTACTTGTCCTCCAGTTCTGCCTCCTTTCATGTTCTGCATGGCTTAAGTGATGTGTCGCTCCTATAATGGCCCATTCAAGAGTCGACAGGACAGCCCTCAGTGTAAGCCAACGAGGGGCACCACCGACCCCATTCAGGGGACTTAGCTCAGTTAAAGAGCAGGTTGGTCCACTGAGGACAAGGAACACTTGAGTTGTTTAAGGTGATGCTTGTTGCTGTTTATTAAAACACCTCAATGGCTATTGGTTACTTTTGTCTGTTCAACATTCTTTTAAAGTACAAGTCCAAATTACAATCCAAAGTACAAATCCATATAAGTGTAATTATTTATACAGAATGGAACACACACATTTCCATGAGCATTTCACTGTTATTCTGTTGTATGTTGATACAGTCTTTTGTTGATAACATTATACCACAAAATACTATGTCATAAAACTTCACATATCTGGGTCTTCATAATTCACAAAATCTGAGTGTACTTTTAGAATTCATACAAAGGTTCATGTATATATATATATATATATATATATATATATATATATATATATATATATATATATATATATATATTTTTGTCTGTCCCCTCCACTGAAACATGACGTGGTATCAAACAGAGATATACCTCTATGGCAGGGACACAGTTTTGGAAGTGACTCCAGACTGCATTTGAACACACTACAAAGGGAGCTCCTCATGGTACAGAGTAACAACAGCAGACAGGAGAACAGAGGTAAGCTTCTGTGCCTTCTGTTTCTCAGAAGTCTAACTCTTGATTTTTGGTTTGTTTGTTTGTTTTGTTTTAGTTTGTTTGTTCAGTTTCCTTTAATCTTTAAAAGTTGGCTTACCACTAAAAAGCACCAAACAAGACCAGCCGCTCTGACTGAAAACTGAAAATACGGAATAGCTTTCTCCACAAAGTTTGCACAATAACTTTGTTTTATGATCACTGTACGAACTGAGCAAGGTGTGTGTGTGTGTGTGTGTGTGTTGTGTGTGTGTGTGTGTGTGTGTGTGTGTGTGTGTGTGTGTGCATGTACGAACTGAGCAAGGTGTGTGCTTGTTGTATGTGTTACAGCTGTTTCCGAGTAAACAAGGAGAAGTAGAGAACTGGTTGCATTTCACTGGCACTCATTTCCTAATCTGTCTCTGCCTGAATATGCACCTCACTTTCCTATTGCCACCACATTCATCTCTCATGTGTTCTCATGTCAAAGGCAACGGGTCCCAACTGGCAAGCAACAAAAGTCAGGCTAAACTAGCAGAGGTTTAGTTTTTTGAGAGGATTATCAAAACAAAATGTGTTGGAGTTCATGACTTAAACGTGGTAAACAATAAGGAAGTTAGTAGTACATGCTTTTGGTCACCCACATTTTGTTTTAAATCAGCTTTAGTGATAGAGAGGGATTAACATCTTGAAGTAACTGGAAAAAAAGAATAGGCTAATATTGGGATATTCCCCATAGTCATCCAGAATAGAACATTTTCCAAGTGACCTGGATGTCGCCAGTGATTGATTATGTTTATTTGGCCAATGACAAAGCTAGACAAGCTATATGTTCCTCCCACTGACTCTATATGTCAGTCCAGTCACATGGCTTGTACAGTAAGACTCTTAACTTTATGTCTGTGAAGCAAAGATGGCCAGTATACGTACCTCCTGAGCTCATTGTGCTGACTAATAACCTCTCAGATAGATGGAAATGTTGATCCATCAATCTCCCCAGGTCTGCATAACACCTTCCTATACACACATACATTTACATTAACACACATGCACACGGGGAGTGTGTGTATTGTAGGAGTATATTGTTTGTGTGTCTGTAGGAGTACATTGCAAATAATTATACATTGCAGTTTGTATCAAACAGTTCACTGGAATAATCATAGTCTAAATGACAGTTTAAACTGAATGCTCTTCCAAATTAATGGGTCCAATTTAATTCTTTAATACGGGAGAATGAGAAATGATCTCAATTTTGGTATTGCACGAGAGAACAGAGCAGGTTCTGTGCGGGGAAAACAAACTGCTCCTTGTGAAGAGAGAAGCACACAACTTGAAAGAGAGACTCTAATGGACTTAATTTGCATCGGTTTAGAGAATCCTCCTTCTTTATCTTCTAAATTTGGAAAAGCATCAAGACCATCACTATGAAATTGGGGATTCACTTCAAAATGCGATTGGCAGCCTGTAAAAGAAACACACGGATTGGTCTGATTTGTTTACTGTGCTTGGTGTTGTCCCATGGAGTCTGTCAGATGTTGAAATGTGTTTGAGGCTTTTTTTTTTTTTTTTAAAAAAGAAAAAGGGCTTAACCCTGGGAAGGAAGTGGTTCTGAATCAGGTTTGGCCCAAAATCGTTCACAGATCTGTCGGATCTTAAGCATTAGGGGCGTCTATGTCCTCCTCTGACTTCAAATAGACATTTGCCGAAATGCCAGTTTATCCAGTCGCACTGTGGTTTTCAAGTATCACAGAGAGAGAATTAAATACATATGCATGCCTTCAAATAATAATAAAAAAAACCATCATACACACGAAACTTGGATAATCCAATCGCACTGTTTCAATTTTTCAATTTGTGAGCGGATATGTGATATCACAGAAAATTATTAACCTGAGAGTTGGCAGCTAACTCAGCTAATCGAAGCAGACTGTGATCTCCCACTTGCACACTGCACTAAGCCCGAGCATTTCCATCCAAACCACTGCAGACCAGAGGAGTGGTGACATATTGAAACGCAAACCACATCCTTTCGGACAGAGGTAATGAAAAGGTGGCAGACAGAGAGGAGGAGAAAGGGTGGACTAAGACAGAGGGGGGGGGGTTAGCGCTAACATAAAGGCTTGCTGTGTCTCTGTTCTCATCAGCTCTCTTTTACTTCTGCATTATCCCTCACTAGACAGAGAGAGAGAGAGAGAGAGAGAGAAAAAAAGAGGAGAGAGGGAGAGAAAGAGGAAAGATTTCCCTTGACAAAAATTAAACCAGTTACTACTTGGCACTTTATTATCTCTTCAACTGAATGATTTATTGTTTGTGGAATGAAAGCAAAAGAGCAGGAAAATTACATTTTCGGGGGCCGTGGCACGAGAGCCCCGGTCCTGCCCGTGTCTTTAGCCCAACGTCCTGGAAGAGCTCACGACAAACAATAATGTCAGCTGTAATTGATCTAGGGGATGGCTGCCGGGTGCCCTCCGGTAAAAGCCCACTATTTAAGCGACAACCCACCCGCCCGCCGCCCCTCAGAAGCTGTCTAATGAAGCTGTCTGTCTTTGCTATTTACCTTCTCTTAAATGGAAGGGAAAGATGTACTGTATGAGCCCTCCGAGAAGATTTGCTTTTCTCTCTCTCTCTCTCGCTCTCTCACTCTCGCACTTCTCTCCCCCCTCCGTGAAATAGGACCTGCGGACGCCTGTGGAATGCATAATTGCGTTGCCGCAGTCGAAAGCCGTGGATCCGGTGCTAATTAAATGACTGGTCTCAAGCCTATCTGTCTTTGTTTGGGTGTGGAGGGGGGACCGCTGGAACAATAGGTTGTAAATGCTCTTGTCAAACAAAACGCAAAAACGCCACGCAGCCAATCCTTTGATTCACGAATGACCCAAACAGGCTAAAGAAAATAAACAAATAAATAAATAAAACGCCAAACCAGAGGAAAAAACGCAGAAGGAAACTCATATCAAAGGTATTTGCATTCATTGTCGCTTTGACATTAAGGCTCCCTGTCTCGCGGCCTGATCTCGGCAAACTTAATTTTTTGATTACCGAGGAGTGGAAATGACTTGTACGTGCTGTCCACTCCTATGAACCAATGTGAGCCATTAATTGACCTCATAAAATGGAGGAAGCGGTTTTCCCCTCACTTCTTCTCCCTCTGCAGACAGAATGGAGGGGAGGGGTGTGGGGATGGAGAAGCGGAAGTGGACTGTAATGAACTCTGATGTTTGTACACACAGCTTGGGAGGCAGCGCTTTGTTGTGGCTAAATTGGGGCTTTCGAGGCCACTGTAAAAACATGGAAGTGGCAAGTTTGTTCAACGAAATCTTAAATTTGTTAAAAAAAAAAAAGAACACTCACCACCTTCAACCCGGACAGTCTATATATTAGTTAATGTAAATACATTCTGCCCATGATCCGGCATGGAGAGGCAAGGATGCTGACGGGATAGTAAAATAAGCCTGAACAAAGGTATTCGAGAGGTGCTCTTGAATATAAAAGCAGGAGTCCCCTTCATAAACACGCCAAGGAGCCTGCCATTGCAGCCAGTAATATAAAATGCTCTCCTCGTTCACAGATGGCAGACTCAAGTCAAGGCTGGTAAACCCTGGCTCTCATTAAGGCCTAAAGTAACCCAAGGTACTCCACTTTGATGTGGCCACCCACAGCCTTTGCAGTGTCATTGAGGGAGACTTTGAAGCTTTTGTGTGTTTATCCAATAACATTAATCATAAAAAAATAACATCTTGAATTCGTTACAAAAAAGGAAATACCTGCAGTGCACATACAGACTAGAGACACGAGTAAATAGGGCACACAATAAAATGTAAGAAAATAATTCCATCACGGAAAATATTATCCAGTATCATATAGACAAATTGAACAGACACACAATCATGCACACACACACACACACACACACACACACACACACACACACACACACACACACACACAAACAAACAAAGCAGAGACATTCGTGCCATTCGACAGGGATGCTTCCCGCAGAAGTAGACAAATGTATGCGTTAACATGCAAATCTGTCAGACTAAACAAATTGCTCTGACAAACATCTTCACAGGGGCTGCTTTAATAAGTAGCAGAGGGCTAAAAAAACATCTCATACACACTTGTGAGTGTGAGCATTATAAAAAAATAATGGCATAACAAAACATCTTTGGTTTGATGAGGTAGCATAATTACACTACCCCAGAACCATCAAAGGAAACATGTGGTTGGGATTATTGAGGAGACAGCCAGTACTGTTTTCAACTGGGTCTTTTTTGTCCCTCTCAGAGAAGATAAAAACAGGACAAGCAGTGCTTGGCATATGGAGCATAGGATTTTATTTCAATAATACTACCTGCTATTACAGTTAGAGCATTAATAAAGAGAAGAACCGTTGTGATCTCCAAAAAAGAAAGAGCTCAAACAAGAGAGAACAATGTTTTTTCCCCCCAATTTATCAAGAAAAATGTTTAGAGAAAGAATGCTATTGAAAAAAAATTGGAATTCGGGTCCCATTTTTTCTCTCATTTAATTGCCCCTCAGTATTTGCTTAAGTGATTGCTCAGAGGGATCAGCAAATGCCAAACACAATTTCCCAAGACACTGTATCATGTTCTCACGAAATAAGGGATCAACCTTCTGATTTGAGTTAAATTTGGATTAAATATTTCAAAAAGAAAAATAACAATAACAGTGTAACAGCATCAGCATCAGGCATTATGAGGCTGTGGTGACAGTAGCTTCGGTGGCGTTACTTGATCTGGTTAACATAATTATCTGCTCAGTCAAAGACACCGAGACATGAGCCCTCAGGACAAATTACTAAGTAAGCACAAGGCCATTTGGGTCAGAATTGGTTTCGCTTCAAAGTCGTCGTCCCCACATCACTCTGAGCAAAACCACAGCGAGCGGCCGGCACTTCACAAATCTGCTGCCACTACTGCTACTGCTACTATTACTATTACTACTTACTGCTGCATTCGTGGAGGGCGTGATCCATTCAATACCAATCAATAACTGCGCCCGCTCCCGCGCATCCACCCTTCCCCCTGAGGCAGTGACACCCAAGCATATGGACGAATCACTTCCATCTGATACTTAGCAAAGGGTCCCTTTTAAAAAGATTGCTTTCAGTCAATGGCCAGCAGTTGTCATTCGACTCGGACGGCGAAATGAAATATATCGAGCGGCATTATCCATCACGACGCACTTGCGTTTGGCCATCGCAAGTGCTGCTTTTTTTTGAGGGGATGAGGCCTGGTCACCAGGATCATCTGTTCTCATTACGAAATTAGCCCCACATCATCCTCCATGGGAGTTAATCTGTTACAACTGTCACATGCTAATGACACTGACGCATGGTGCACATTGCGGGATCATCACTTTTATGTTTTAGTTCGAGAGAGAGATACATACAAGTATGACTCTCCGGGTGAAAATCAAGATGAGATAGTAAAAAAAAGAGATAGTGCAGGAAGAACGAGGCTCTGGTGGAAAACAAGCTCCCCTTAATTAATGTTTTTCTAATTTAACGACTTGAGGTCTTGCAGGGCTACGTGCGCCCAGGCCGTGGCAGCGCTGCGGCGAGCTAGCGACAGTAGAATAGCGTTAGCGCTAGAAGATGGATGAGTCTGAAATGTGGCCAGCGCCAGATGAAAGATCAGCTGTCATTATTACCCTGATGTGGAGCGGGTGACCAGCGCTAGAGCACAGACAGGAGGCTGCCATCACCAAAATGAGAGCAGCCCTGTGGCAGATCTCTCTCTGCTAGCCTTCAGAGAGACAGAGAGAGAGAGAGGCAGAGAGAAAGAGAGAGAGAGAGATAAAGATTAAAATAGAGAGCAAGGGAGATAAGGAGTGAGAGAGAGGCAAACAGACACTGGCAGGGAGAGCGAG
>NC_063191.1:13566786-13614286 GCF_017589495.1 Alosa alosa
TATGTGTGTACACAATAGTCACTCACTGTGTGATTGTACTTGTGCATCCCTTTGTGAATGTGTGTTTATATGTGTGTTTATATGTGTTTATGTGTGTGTGTGTGTGTGTGTGTGTGTGTGTACAAGGGTGTGAGTGTGTGTGTGTGTGTGTGTGTATGTGTCAGTGAGTGTGCGAGTGCCTGAGCTCGTTCTCAGCTCTAACCAGCTCACAGAGGTAAACAACAGAAGCGCACACAAAGAGAGTGCAGCTTTAAAAAGTTTGCGTCGCCGGTGATTTCATTAGGGCTGCATCATCTGGTTGATGATACACGCAATTCCCACATCTCATTACTGGCAGGATTTAAGGTCCATTAACGTTGCCGTGGCGAGGAATCAAATCTGAAATGGCACCCACTGGCCAAGCAGAAAGGCAGAAAGAGGGAGCAAAAGGGAGGAAGAGCAAAGAGAGGGACATTTTTCTTGTGTTTCCTTTTTCACTTCTGCCTTCATTTCACTTCTTTGCTGAAGGTTTCACACACACACTTGAGTCCCCTCTTCTCTCAGCCTCCATTTCCTGAAGGTCTCTCTCTCTCTGAGTCTCTCTCTCTCCTTTCTCAGCCTCCTTTCTTCTCTCTCTCTCTCTCTCTTTTTCTGTCTATTTTCTCTCTCTCCCTTTCCCCTCCCTCTCTCTTTCTCTTTTCTCTCTCTCTCCCTCTCTCTCTCTCTCTCTCTCTCTCTCTCTCTCTCTCTTTCTCCCACTCGTGCAGAAAAAAGCTATTTTTTTCCACAACTTGAAATTGGCAGGTGTTTGTTAGCGGCCAGGCTTGACCACATTTTCCCCTCAATAATGAAGGTTCTAGTTGAGGTCAGCTCAATGGGAGGGAATGCATCAGTGTTTATTTCGGTCCGAGGCAGTGTGTGTCGCACGTGTTTTGCTTGGTTTGTGATCTGTAATTGTGGCATTTCCTCTGAGTCTTTGGAACAATCCACATTGTGCACAGAGGGAACCCCCCACCACTCACTTTGGTTTGTGATCTGTAATTGTGGCATTTCCTCTGAGTCTATGGAACAATCCACATTGTGCACAGAGGGAACCCCCCACCACTCACTCTCCCTCCCTCTCTCGCTCTTGAAGAAGAAGAAGGAGAGAGAGAGAGAGAGAGAGAGAGAGAGAGAGAGAGAGAGAGAGAGAGAGAGAGAGGAAAAAAGTCCCAGGGAAAAATCAAAGTGATCCAAGCCATCGGTTTAATCAGAGTGCCTCCTCTTCTGTCCTCTCTCTCTCTCTCTCTCTCTCATTCTTTCTCTCTCTCCCAGGATGTTTGGTTATTTGGCTCAAAGTTGGACTGGCTGTTTTTGTTATAATTAATAACATTGATGCAAACAGGAGAGGGTAATTGCGTTGAATATTTAATGTGGGGGGAAAAAGAAACATTAGCCTGTTCAATTTACATCAACACAAAGACAACACAAGCAATCCAAGCCCAGGAAAAGAACGGAGTGTCCTTCACACACACACACACACACACACACACACACACACACACACTCTCCGTTTGTCTGGGCTTTAAACACACTGAAAGCTGTGAAACAAAAGCACCGGGGGCATCTACATCAGAAAAGCATTCCTCTCAAAAGGGCTTTAAAGCTCCTTTACATCCACAGCCATTAGAATAAAACATCCTGAAACATAGGTGGATTTTTAGATACTATTTCTGTATCCACCTGATTACCTCACTATATACATAAGATATGATGACATATTTAGACTAATAATAGATTAGTGATTTCCATGTGATTGCTTGGGGTGACAAAAACAAACCTATTCATGAGGTCATTACCCAGCTAGGTCTACACTACATAGTTGACTACAGTGGCCTGCGTCTGAGCAGCTAGAATGGCTGCCAAATAAAGTTCTGGACAAGAAGAGTCATGGCTATATCTGTCGAGTGATACCAAGCTGCACACTCCCCTCTGCATAATGTACTTGCGGCCAGTATATGTTAGGTGCTCAGAGACCAAATCTGGAGAGGCAATTAACACTCGGTCTGAGTCACGAGTGCAGAGATACAGTCATCTCTAGTGCTGTACACATTACAGATAGTATGGGCAAATATAGGCTATTTGTCCTACTCGGGCCACTGTATTTCTGCACAATTTCTCTATCAGATACAAATGTTCTAACATATGAACACACAAGTGATTTTCCAGTTCCATAAAACAGTAAGTTAATAGATATGTTATGATATGTTAGATGGTATATGATCTTTCTAACAAGAGTGTGTGTTTACATTCATATTTGTATTTGCTGTTGTCTTATATTGTCTCCACTGCTGTAAAACTCTCCTTTTCCCCTGTTGTTCTAATGCAATAACGCTCCAAATATGAAATTTGCTGTGAGATAAGGCCGGACTGGAGAACACTGTCTATTTCACTTAAAAACCTAATTTATGTCGCAATTAAAGGCTGAAAGAAGCTGCTGCTCAGTGCGGCAGCTCTGAAAAGAGCCAGCCATATTTCTCCCTCTTATCATCCAGCCTTCTCCTATTGGCCCACCCTGTCACAAGAGACTGCTTGATATAAACAAGAGATTGCACAGACATCCCAGTAATCAATATTAGGATGGCTTCAGTACCAAACATCATTTGTCTCGGGCCACCATTCCTTTGACCAAACGAAGCATTAATTCAAATCATAAATCTGAGGTGATTTAAATCCGAGGGAATGAGAATGGGGAGAGGCCAGGCTCCCCCCGCTTTAATGATTTATTTTGTACATTTCTCGCGAGCGAGAGATTTGTCCATACACGGTGACAGGTCACCTTCAACCACCACTGGCAGACTCTTCATCACCATGCCGACGAGCATCTCATCGGCGCAAGTAAATATTAAAGGGAAAAAAGAATCCAATTGATTGTGGAAGGGGCCGGAGAGGCGTCGCTTCTGCCATATATTTCACTCAGAGGGGCTAATGCCCGCGCGCTTGAAGCCACAGCGGCGGCGGCGGCCGACGCTCGCTCATGGGCCAGAATTATTATTCTTGTGGGAGAGGGCCCCGTGTGCGCTCAAGGTTACAATTTAAATTGTAAAAAGATAAAACAGTTTCTTATTAGCTTCATTGCCGTAGCCTTGCGAGACTTATTCACATTCATCTTTATTTCTGCGACCTCGTAGCCTGCCATTTTTTTTTCCCTCGCAGTCATGACCTCAGTGTGTTTGCATTTTCTCATGGTAATATCGACTTAGGATGCATCCATGTGTTTTCTTCCCCTCCCCCCCTGACGTATACGGAGTCAAATTGCTGCCCAGCAAATCCTCTGGTAGGCCACACGGACGGTCAAAACATGGGAATCAAATGCAAAAATTTAGCTGAAGGATTACGTGTATCATTTGTAATGGGTTTGTGATTTTACACAACACTATTATTTCCACAGAGAAATGGCTCGGAGTTAGAGAGGAAAATCCTACTGTGTTTCAGAAATCATTAATTGAAATGGAAGATATTCAAAACCAATTCAGTTGTACAAATTAAATTAGCAGCCCACTTACAGTAATAGCTAATAGCTTTGGGATGAAGTGCCCATGGATGCATCTCAACACATTAAAAAAAGGACTCAGTTTGTCATTTTCGGTCAGGGGAAAGGAGATTGCAGTTGGCATCGTGAAATTAAACAAATTGGTACCACTAGAGCTTAAGGATACCATTCAGCAGGAGAAAAAGGAGTCGATCTACTGTCTAAAATGGTTTGTTAACAACAAAAAGTACAGTAAGCATTAAAAAAGGCCGTAAAGCAAACAGTAAGTTTCGTTACAGTACTGAGCTATGGCTGGAAACAAGTGGCACCATTGGTAAATTGCAAGGGGTTGTGTTTGTTTTCTTAACCTTTAATGTGCATGGCTATTATGCACTAATGAATAAAGTAAGCAATATACTACTGTAATGTGGTCCAAACATAATATTTAGATAATCAAGCACAGTATATTACAGTAACAATGACTACATACATTGGGATATACATGGTGATCTGTCATCCATTATCTAAGCTATCTGGCCTCATATTTAGATAGCTATCAGTTCTCAGTTTTGTGCTTGCTCTGAGAAATAAATAGATTTGTCACAGGGATTCTCCAGGGCTCTGAGATGAGGACTTAATGAGTCCACCTGAATGAACCAATTAGGGAGCATCCAAACAGGCTGATATCCTAGCCGGCCAATTACACTGTATATACAGAACACATTGATATGAGGATGTGTACTTTTTTATTATTATTATTTAATTTATATAGTATATTTAGTATTTAGTTTTGTTAGTTTTTCGTATATTCTACTGTCTCTATTGTACAGTGGAGTTTTGTTATATGTATATACTTATATTTACCCTTTCTGCTGTAAGTGCATGTTGTGTGTGATGTCTGTATGCTACTGAGACCTTGAATTTCCCCTTGGGGATCAATAAAGTATCTATCTATCTATCTATCTATCTATCTATCTATCTATCTATCTATCTATCTACTTCTATTTGGATACGTTTGGCAGAGATGCTAATGTAATTTGCAATAGTTTTAACATGAACGTTTTTGATACAATTAATGTGTACAAAAACAAACAAACAAACAGACAACTCAATCCAATCCCATCAGTGCTGCTGCAAGGGTTATCTAGCTGTGTTAGTTAGCTAGGAGCTTTCACACCAGTAGCTTCTGGGCCACTGATACCTGACTGACTATGAGAAGTAAGTCTTGATGTTTGAATACTAGAGAGTAGAGGAGAAGGTACGAGAAATGAGAGGAGTGGAAAATAGAGAAAAATACAAGAAAGAAGGGAGTAGAGAGACTAGAGGACTGGAGAGGTGAGAAGAAGAAAGGAGAGAAGAAAGGAGAGAAGAGAAAGTCAAGAGCCATGGAGTGGAGAGAAGAAGAGACAACAGAGGAGAGGAGAGAGGTGTGGAGAAAAGAGAAGAGGAGAGAAGAGTGGAGAAAGTTATAGAGAAAAGAAAAGAGAGGAGAGAGGAGAGGAGAGGAGAGAAAAGAGGTGTGGAGAGGAGAGGAGAGAGGTGTGGAGCGGAGTAGGGTGATGCGAGGAGACTCACCCACACTGGAGCTGAGGTCACCATTCTCTGAGTCGCCGGCGCCATGCTGGTTGTTGTTGTGGTAGCTGCTCATGACCTCCAGCTTGATCTTCTTGACCTTCATGGCCTCAGCGATGGCGGCGTTGGTGGCAGCGGCCGCGGCAGCTGCAGCAGCAGTGAGACCTGAGGCCAGACGAGGCAGGAGGAAGGACAAGAGGGTGAGGAGGACGCACTTCATTCACATGACAACAGGTAACTACAGGTGTCACTAACAACATTTAACAAAATGTCAGCAAATAAAATAAAAATAGAAGATCAAATAGATGATGGAGAAATGGAGAGGAAAAAAAAAAAAAAAAAAAAAACCCATACCCATCAGTCATACACATCAGACTGCATTTGAATGGTGATCTGTCAGTGTTTTTACTGTTCTCTCAATCATAATGTCACAGGATGCTCAATAATCACTCCCGAGTGCGCACTCCGTGACAAATTCTCTAGGCGAACGCGTTGCTTTTGTTTAAGGTATTTCACGTCACTTGACTACTGGCTCGTGCGTGTATATACAGTGGCAATCAGTCTCCTGTCAATCCAGCCATACAAAAGTTACAAAAGTTTGCAAATGTGACAGAATCGTTTAGTTTGAGGGTGATTGGGATAGACACTGGAGTCTTCTCTGGTGCCCAGGTCTTGGGGGATTGAGTTAGAGGGGAGAGGTTCAGCAGTCCCAGCCCTGCCCCGCTGCCATAGGACAGATTATTACCCTGATGGAGCATTACAGAGCCAAGATGTTTCTGGCTGTCATACATGCCACCTCATTCCTCCCTCTCACTTTCTCTTTATCTCTCTCCCTCCCTCTCTCTCCCTCCTCTCTCTCTCTCTCTCTCTCTCTCTCTCTGTCCCCTCCACCCTCTCTCTCATTCTAGCCATCTCTCTCAATGCAGAAACCAACACCACTGTTTCTTTGATGGTGACAGATGGAAGCCGGATAACATATCGGAGCTGACATGTTGCCATGGTTTCAGTTTTGTAAATAAACTGGTGGGTGCGTGTAACAAAGTGAAAACAAACAGCATGCAACAGGAAAGGGAAAAGAGGAAAACAGGAGAGGGGGGGGGGGGTGGAAAAAAATAAAAATACGCAAAATCCTCCAGACAGGAAATGCAATCTCCTTGAAGATATTGCACCCGTTTCAAGCAATAGCCAAGTAGTACACATATCTAATATATTCATCTGATCTCATCCTTTTGTCATACGACATAGAGGACGTGGGGGAACATTGTGATTCAAATCCTTATGGCCACAGTCACAATGATAATTCAGCTCTATTGTAATTGATTTGGGTGAGGGGAGCGACTGGGCAGACGGAAGCTACCAAAGCTCTGACCGAGAGCTCACTGTCACTCTCAATACTGCTGAATGGCTGCAGAAAAAAAAAAAAAAATGTGAAAAGGAGAGAGCAGAGAGAGGAGAGCGGGCCTCCGATGAATGAAATTACTGAAATGAAGTAGACAGATTCATCCAAAACACGGGCCCTGTGTTCAGTGATGTTCAATAAATCTTCTGATCTATGTCTGCTCTTTCTCTCTCTTTCTCTCTCTCTCTCTCTCTCTCTGTCTGTCCTCTCTCTCTCTCTCTGTCATTGCTGTCTATTCTCCCTACCTTCTGAAAATGGCCATGAAGCACAATGCCTATACAAACCCTTCAAGAGTGCAGATTGTTTCTTGTTTTATCCTCCAGAGATGCAAGAAAGGAGAAGGGGGGGGGGGGGGGGGGGGTCTGCTGCAATGGAGACATAAAACTGCCTTCTGCCAAGATTGTTTGACTTTAGAGATGAGCTTCCACATACATTTCTGTCCACTATGATTCATTATCAGCGAGGTTGCAAATAGAGATTGCCTTTTTGTGCAAGTGTGAGAGATGTTTATTCCCACAGTGTCTGAGAAATGAGGAAGCTCACAGCTGCCGACAGTGTATGGTGCTATCATAACGATGAGTTATACATGCGTTGCAACACGTGCATCCACGCTGTGAGTCCTTGTCATGTGACTGATTTGAAGAGTCCTGTTTCGGTTAAACAGGTTTGGGTTAAACGTCCATGCTGCTTTCTGACGAGGCCCTCCATTTTTAATTGGCTGCCGTGCTGTTCATGCTAATTCTATGAACTTATATTTCTGTTGCTCTCTGATCGTCAGGCCTGCTGTTCAAACCTGCTCTGTCCTGGACTCCTGTGCTCTTCAAGAACATGTGGAAACACCTGAAAGAGTTGGGGGGGGCAAATGCTCATCTGCATGGTGAGGTCAGCGTTACAAATAAAGCACTCCATCTTTTCAAGAGGCCGTCAACGGGGTTCAGCTCTCTGTGGCTCTGCGGCGCTGCTTGGAACAAACGCGATACGCACATTTATCACCACTTAGCCGTCACATTTCAGTGACGCAACTCGAGTGCGCCTATTAGCCACGTGTCTGCTACCACCAGGGCAAGGGAGAGAGAGAGAGAAAGCAAGAGAGGAGGGGGTGGAGAGGAGAGAAAGAGAGGAAAATACAGAGGATGGAGAGGGTGAGAGAGAGAAAAAGAGTGCAGAGAAACAGGGTGAGGGAGTGAGAGAGGGAAAGAGAGATGAGAGAGAGAGAGAGAGTGAGAGAGAAAGAGAGAGAGAGAGAAAGGAGGGGATGGCAGAAAAAAATTGAACATGTGGCATTAATAAGCCATTGTGGCTCCTCAGCAGCTGATAGGCAGATGGCACAAGGCACTTTCTCTGGCTGGGGCCGGGGGCCGCATATCATTTAGGTGCCTTGTTTGCATTTTAAAATACATCAGTACCATATTGACGTACAGTATACATCATGTCAAGAGTGGCCACTCTCGTTTGTTGGCGGATGGCGGACGCACAAACCCCGTCCGCTGTTCCATATGCATGGAGAGAGGAGGGGGGAAAGCGCCCGTACCCACAGAGCCTGTAAGAGGGTTACACGTTCTCCACATAATGAATGTGGCCTCTGCGCTCACTGAAGGTCAACTTTCATTTATGTATAATGGGCGAGAGTCAACTGTTTTCTAAATGAGATGTATGCACAACAGTAAGCAGAGGTGTGTGTGTGCGTGAGGGAGTGAGAGAGGGGTGAGGATGGGTTGGATGAATATATTGTATTAGGATCACCTTTGAGTTGTTTGTATGATAAATTCCATCACGCAGGTGCCTTCACTAAGCATTTCCATGCGACAATTACACCTGAAAACTGGCCAATAGGAGACGAACTCCAAGGTATGGGTGACCGCTCTCCCAGCCTTACTCTGCGAAGCAGATCTATCTATCTTAGCCAGTTCAAGCTCTCATCCATCAAAAACTCAAATCCATTATTTTTAACATAGCATAGAACAACACAGTCCATAGGGAATGCATTAAATGTATGTATTTGCTCACATATAAACATACTATGCAGACACTACTTTAGTCTCTGGACTACCTATGCTATTTGCCATAATAATGATATTCTTCAGAATCAGAACACTATCATTCCGTTCCTAACCAGCCTGTGAAATGTAACATGAATATCATACACAAACTCCATTATATTTACAGAGCACTCGTACACTTTTCACCGGAGTGATTTTCATACAGGTTCAGCAGGTCCCGTTGTCTACTGCTGCTGCTAGCCGCTTGCGTAAGCAACAAGTATACTCCTGAGCGCCAGGCAGCTAAATGTAGAATAAGAGCCATCCCACTCCCTCCTCATTACAATTCATTACCACGCAAAGGGCCGCTATCTTAGAGATCTGCCTGTATACACTTTTTCAAAGTCACCTTTAAATTCACCGTGCACCGTGTTTTTTTTTTTTTTTTAACTCTTGCACTTTGTTTTTTTTCCTTTTTTTCTTTTTTTTTTGATAGTGTTTCTCAGTCTTTTTTTTTTTTTGAGGATGAATCTCCCTCACCAGTGTGACCATAAACAAGCTCAGTGGCAGACGAACCACTAGCACAGACATACTGGTGATGTCTGCTGTGAAGGGGAGAGTTGAAGGCGGATGGGGGATGGGGGGGTTGCCAGTCGGAGGGTGGGGTTGGGTGGTGGTGGTGGTGCTTCTTTAACAAATAGAGAATTGCATGGTACTGTCACACCCGAGCACCAAACAGCAAATAATGGAGATGGGGTCTGATCGTCGCCCTCGGAGCATCTGTCATATTAAATAATAATGAAGGATCTATTAATATGCAAAGGAACCAGCGGTAGACTGGCTTAACGCTGCCATGCCTCTGCATATTGTCAGAATGTTCATTATTAATTAACATGCTAGCTGCCCCATACCTGCACCATGTCAGAACATTCTTATAACAAATACTGAATGTATGTGCCCTCCTCCGACTTAGTGTAATTAAATTAAAATCAGATTAACTTCACATCAGTACACAAAGACTGACTTTTACGACGGAGGCGATAAGGAATTACTCATGCTTATCTCTTTATGTTACTCTGTATGTGTTTGTGTGAGTGTGTGTGTGTGTGTGTGTGTGTGTGTGTGTGTGTGTGTGTGTGTGTGTGTGTGTGTGTGTGTGTGTGTGTGTGTGTGTGTGTGTGTGTGTGTGTGTGTCACTGAAGGCTGCACTGAAATCTTACTGTATGTAACAAACAAAAGTCGTATGCGGTTGAGCGTAGAGGTATAATTTAATGCACAGATAGCATAAAGCAAGCCTCCATGTGCCTGTCTGTCTGTCTGTCTCTCTGTCTGTCGGTGGGATAGTGCGGCTCTGTCGTGCACTGCGGTGCCTCAACAACTCTGGCCTGTGTGACGCTCGAATCATTAGGAAGCCACCATCAATTACAGACCGTACAGCATGCTATAGAAGTCTCCGCAAGAGGCCGAATAACACTGGGGCTGATGTATCAATCAAAGTCTAATTAAGCTCACATTCTGGAGAATGGCTTATGGCGCTCAACGTTTCATTAGACCCCTTTGGTGTTTCTGTTCATTCAAAAGGGGCTTGCCGCATTTCTCTGTTAAGTTAACGGGAAGGTTCAGAGTCACAAACCCATCCGTGGTTGGTATCACACGACCAGTGAAAAACAGTTAAGAAAGGACTGGTAAATGAAGATATTGCATTTTCTATAATGTTGTATGAAAAAATGACTCTGAACACCTTTGGCAACATCAGTTGTAGTGCCAGCTAATTCTTTGCGTGGTTGTTGTCAGGCTGACCTACTCAAAGTACCTTTTTACGTCACTTGACTCAATACTAGCTTCTCTCTCTGAGACCAAACAGACACCTGCAGCACACACACACACACACACACACACACACACACACACACACACACACACACACTTCAGGCGATGGTCAGCAGGGGAGCAGCGGCGGCTTCTTTCTCAAAGCTTCTTAACGGTAAAGGAGATGTCATCTTCGCGCGGTGTCAGCCCCCGCAGCCAAATGATAGGATTTACAGGGAGCCGTCTTGCCTCTCCTCTCCGCTCCTCCCCTCTCCTCTCCTCTCCTCTCCGCTCCTCTCCTCCCCGCTCGTCCCTCACTAATGCATCAGGAGCCGGCCGACGCCGAGGCTTGTGGTGTCAAGCCCCGAGGACACTGTCACTCCGAAAGGGCTCGACTCAAAACGTCTTTTAAATAAATATGGGCCCGGTGAAATGAAGACGTGTTCACCAGGACACAATGATGCAAGTCATTTTAAGGCTACAGATATACTATGTTGAGATTATGTTGATATTATACACATACAGTATATATTACATAGACTTAGTGTATATTACATATTACATAGTCTATGGAAGGGAGGTATGAAAAGGGTAGGCTTGATGTGTAATCTTGGCAGGGATAGAGAAAGTGGCCTTTTTTCAAAGAAACATCAGCAGCAGACAGTTCTTTCCTGACCCTAACCCAAGCTTGCTTTGGGGAATTAAAACAAACACAAAAATAAAAAATATTACAGTGACTGAAGTCTCCATGCATAAGTGATGGCAGCTCAATTTGCCTCAGGCTTTTTTTTTCCTTTTCTGTGTTGTTATTGGATAACTTTTTTTCTTTAGTGCATGACATTGCATCACGCAGGGAGATTTTTTCAGCCTAATTTCTGCTAAATGGAGTCACCTTTGACTAGTGGTAGGAAGAGGGGTTTGAGTCTGACAAGATGGGAAGCCAACAGGGCATTGTGTTTAAAAGTCAAACCACTGAGAGACAATAGCAAGCACTTACAACTAAAAAAAAAATTCCCAACTCTGGGAATACACACGGCTGGATAAATTGAAATGATGCACGGGTAACGCTCTCAAGTGATCTGAATCTCCAAACATTTGTGAAACACTTAAGCTGAACTCTTCAATCTAGAGGCTGCAGGAGCTACGCCAGCACAGAAGCAAAAACTGTCATGACACTTGGTCATTACTATTCATGACAAGCTTATGAAAAATGCATCTGCAGACATGGGACACACACATACACACACTGTACTTTATATTGGCTAGTTGGCTAGCCCACATGTTTTTTTTCTTTTATTTTCTGTTGTAGTCTGGCTGTGGATTCATAGAACATTGTAGGCTTTTCAGTTAACTGTAGAGTCAACTCTCTCGAACAGGTCATCGTGGATGGCAGTAGAATTATAAAAAAAAGGCCAGTCCAAGACATCCACTCTAGTGCACTGTGATGATAGACCATTATGGGTCTATCATAATTTCGTGGACTGAAACATAATAAACTACCTTGATAACCTTCATGGGAGAATAATGGAATTACACAAGTGAATACAAGGAAAAGACCAGACTTGCTGAGGTCAGTCATTGGAAATGGAGGATCCCTTCTTTTCAAAAGCCTTGTGCAAATGTCAAGATCATAGGGGACCGTAGGTTTAAAGGCAATGATATCAAAGGCGTTCATATCGCCAGCATGCCGGACTAAATAAGAGTCGTCGTCGGTCTCTGTGTCTCCTGATCTCTTCTCTTCCTGGCCTTTTCGGTTTCCCATTTCCAAATAAGACTCTGATGGCGTGACCTCATGCAAGCTGAGAGGAGGAGGGTTGAGGGAGAGAGAGAGGGAGAGAACACTAACTCACACGAGTTGAAAGCCTCAAGTATCTTTGAGCTCCATTGTCCAAGAAATTGCCTATTCCAGAGCTGTTTTTCAATATCAAAAGCCCCTTTCCATTCCTGTGTGTGCCGTTTTTTAACCCTCATCTTCCTTCCTTCAAAAAACAGTCACGTTGGCAACAAAAAACGGTGTAGGGGAACAAAATGGAATCATACTCTCTGGAGCAGTATTATGGTGAGCTTCCAAGAAACACACACACTGACACAAAGACATCCACACCCATACATACAAACAAACACACACACACACACACGCACAAACGAACAGAATAAAATTATTCAATATTTATTTTCTGTGATGATACAAGACAATTATGCTATAATAAGACACTAATCCATATTCAGGGGCGCACTAACCAAGAGTTAATGCAACTTAATGGTTGCATTTTATTATCAAAAGGGCCAACAATCCGAGAGCGCAATATGCAAATCGGAGAGAGTTTTCTTGCTCGCAACTTCAAAGCTGCCACAATGCAACCGGCCGCAAATAGAACAAAAGCATTTGCAGTAATAAGACGCGCTGAGGGCGAACTAAAGGCCCAAACGGCTGTTGTTGATTCTTGTGGCGATAAGCTTACTTTAACATCCCCAACCGCCCTATGTACATATACCAGTGAAGGGGATTTAATCGGGCTAATTAAACCCCCACTCGGGGCACAATGCAACATCCAGTGAAATCATTTGAGAGAAAATAACTCTCCTCTCCAATGTGTTGTGTTGTTGTTGCCGCTTTCCGGGGGATGAGTGTGGGGGTGGAAGGGGAGAAGAGAGGAGGGGTGGGGGAAGTGGTGGTGTGTAGGGGGGGTGATGGTGAGGAGGGGGGGGGGTGATGGAAGGGGAGAAGAGGTGGTGTGTAGGGGGGAGTGGTGGTGTGTAGGTGGGGGGAAGGGGGGAGTGGTGTGTGGGGGGGGGGTGGAAGGGGAGAAGAGAGGAGGGGGGGGGAGTGGTGGTGTGTAGTAGGGGGGGGTGGTGGAAGGGTAGGGGGGGGAGGGAGGTGGGGGGGGGTGGTGGTGTGTAGGGGGCTTTGGGTAAGTGGCTCAGTCCGGTCCCGCGCCCTGGCTCGCTTGTCACTTCCTCCGCCATGCCATTTAGAGGACATGCCTGCGTCTGCTGCGAAGCCAGCCAGAGGGGGTGGGGTGGGGTGGGGGGAGATGGAGAGGGATAGGCGGGGGCACAGGGGGACGGTGCGAGGGGTGGTGGTGGTGGTGGTGGTGGTGGTGGTTGGCAGCACTGTTTAAAGCTGCTTACCTGTGGGGGGAATCATTCCGGGAGACATTAGGCCGGGGACGGTGTGTGGCATTATGTGGGGGTTCTCTGGCGATGTAACACTCTGCGTCGTCCTCTTCGGGGGCCTCCCGGGTCTTGAGCTAAAACAATGTGAAGTGGCAGAGAGAGGGGAGACAAAAAAAAAAAAAGAGAAGCGAGAGAGAGAGAGAGAGAGAGAGAGAAGAAAGAGGAGGAGGGAGGGGGACAAGGATGGACAGAGACCGTAATAGAATGCAGGAGGGGTAGAGAGGGAAAGTGATAAAGAGGAGGAGAGGAGTAAAGACAAGATGAGAGCCACAAGAGGGAAATGGAGACATAGGAGGAAGAGAGTAGGAATAGATAAAGGAAGAGGGGAAAAAAGAAAATAGGAGAGAGAGAGAAAAAAACAGGAAAACAGAAAGAACAAGGGATGCAAAAAAAAAAAAGGAGAGAGAAGGAGAATAGCAGTGGTGAGCATGATGGGGGTACAAATATATAGGAGGGGGGGGGACAGGGGGGGAGAGTTGGTGTTAACATTCGCACCACTCCTCAATGCAATTCCAGTCCAAAGACCCAACATGTACTGTAAATAAATTTATTTTCAAGGACAGTTGCTTTCTGTAGCTCTACATAATAGACTTCCATAACTAATTAGATTACACGCTGAATTCATTTCCTTTATTGAAGATCAACCACTTTTTGATGCATAATTCATAGGCCGTACCTCGTTACCTGTCCCACCATATTAATATCCCCACACTATTTGAATTGCCTCGTTTGCATATGCTAAAATCCAGCTCGCCGCTTCTCAGGCTCTGGAAATTACATGTTAACTTGTTATAATTATTACAGTCAGGCCACAATTGATTTATGAGACTTTTAAAAACCAAATATGTGTAGTTCTGGTAATGAATGATATTTTAAGGTTCTTCAGGAAATTAAAAGGCAACGGCAGCCTACAGAAATGTTCGGGCTCGGCGTGATTTAATGTGAGACTTTGCTGGAAGGTTCTGGTGGTTCAGGGTGATTCAGACCTGTTGTGCTCTCCTGATGGAAACTTTTATTACTCCAAATGAGTGGCCGAGATCATGGGATGATTAATGAGAGTGTGTGAGCTGAGGCTGAGAGAGGAGGCGGGGGGGTGTGTGGGGTGTGTGTGGGGGGAAGCCCCCTGAGGTTGGATTTTAAGGTGCTTTTCACCTACCGTAGCAACAGACCCCCAAAATCAATACATGTTCATCACAAAATCCAGCCTAAAACAGCAACTTGTTTAATTATAAAAAACAGGAATGTGGATCTTGTGCTCTGTGAGGCTTTTGCCCTGTGGTTTGATGAGACACGCTCTGCCAAAGTAGCAGACAAGTGTGTGTGTGTGTGTGTGTGTGTGTGTGTGTGTGTGTGTGTGTGTGTGTGGGGGGGGGGTTTGTAGCGTTCCTAAACTATTTTAGAAACACAAGGCCTTTTTAAGCAACACTTATCTCCCACATACACATACCAGTGAGGTCCGTCCGCTACATAATTTCTGCCCATTTAAAGACACAGCGCGCCTCAACTGAAACGCCACGCATTTTATCACGTTTTACTTTCTGACAAGCATGAAATTGAAACGGAAATTCTTTGCCCCGTTTGCTTAAAACAGCAGAGCTAATGCAGTCAACGACCCTACCCCCACACACACATACACACACACACACACACACACACACACACACACACACACACACACACACACACACACACACACACACACACACACACACACACACACACACACACAAACATTTCTTTTTTTTCATACTAGCCCATCCACAGACTTCATACAGCACAGCAGTTAGGCCTAAAGCTGTGGGTTGCAGTTATATGTCTTGTTTGGAATGAGTTGATTCATTCAACTGCTCTGCAGCACTTCTTAGCTCTGCTTAGCCTCCCGCTAACAGATGTATCTACTCTTGTGTGACATTTAGCAGGCTTCTTATTTCCCTTTTTTTCCCTGGGTCTGTTGGCTTATTTACCCAAACGACGCTATTCTAACAACACACATATCTGCAAGCAGCCCCACTTTGACTTCTCTCTCTCCCTCTTTCTCTACCTTCCTCTCTTTCTCTCTCTCTCTCTCTCTCTCTCTCTCTCCCCTCTTTCTCTCAGAGGCTGGGATGGAATCTGACTTTAATATAGTGCCTTATCTGATTTTGTCACTTCACAGAAAACACAGTCCCCTCTCTACTCAGATGTGAGGGAAAAGGCGCTCAAATGAGAGAGCATCGACAGAGAGAGGACTCCTGAAATGTAATTCCTATTTCTATAGAAACACCCTCTTTGATCTTATGAGGGAGATTGCAGACAGTTTTGCTGTCATCACTTTCAATGTGCTCAGCTGAATTATTTATGAAAGACCTCAATAGAGGGCATGTGATGGTAAAAGTTTTTTTTTTTCCCTTCCTCTTTCCTGAACAATACTAAAGGCAGTGAAACTCAAATGGACCGAAATGTCACATCAACTTTGGCTCTGGCAAGCAACGGCTTTGGGAATAAAATAGAATGGTTTAGCCGAGGCATTACAATGGGATTTCCTTATCTGACTAAATGTTGTTTAATAATGATATAGATGATAGAAGGTCGAATATAAGGCTGTGTGCACCATCATGGTGACAAATAGTGTATATCTCTCAATGTACAGCCTAGGAACACCATATTGTGCTGCATTTCAACAAATAAAGGGGGCCCCCATTGTGCCTAAACATGTCTGACATGATATTGCCCAGGCTGATATGAAATCAAATAAACGTGGCCGCCTTTGACCAAGCCTCTCCTTTTATCATTTCCATTCTTTTTTTTTGAAAGAGAGAGAGAGGAGAGAGAGAGAGAGAGAGAGACAGGGAGGTGAATGGCGCGCCATAACTGGAACTGATGTGTCCAAAACGTCTAGCCTACATTTCTCTGCGAGTTGAGCGAATAAGTTCTTATTTTAAACACAGCGAGACTCGGAGATCATGAACGGGAAAATCGGTGCCTGGCGAGCAAGTCAGGAGCAGTTTTGTCCTGGGGTGTTATCCGAAAGAGAGTGCGGCCGGTGTCAGCGGACCGCGCAAGAGGAACATAACCTGGACTGAAGCGAAAGAACCCGGCGATTTGTCAAGCTGCTCGTGCAGATTCCTTAAATAGCCTGGCACAGAAAGTCCCATGAAAAGTAGGCCATTATATTGAAACGATAGCTACAGGGCGTGTTGAGAGATTTCACGCTGTCTGTTGAGCACCAGTATTTAACCCAACCAGCCTCCATCACAATAACGCACCTTTGAATTTCTCCGATTTGCTGTTGTCTTTTGTGTCTTTAAACAAAGCTGAACACTTTAGGTAATGGGGGGGAAACAATTTCACAATGGTTGACGCCTGGTAAATGAGCTAACAATACATAGAAATAGGTTTGCAATGCACTTACAGACAACTGAGCCTGAGATGTAATCGTTTATATCTGTACCCACAATCTTTAAAAAATGTCTGTTTAGGGTTATATGGGTGGTGGTGTGTGCTTGTATACATGAACTGTGTGAAAATGTATACGAACACAAAAGCATTGACAGGATTTACATGTTTAAGGACAAAAAAAAAATCACTAACCAGAAAGTTTGGCACTGCACACCCAAACGCACTTTTAAGAGACAAACAATGTGTTTCTACTTGCAGAGGAGGCCTATGTGGGAAACAGCTAGGAGACAGATGAGCATTATGTTCTGCACTTGCAAAAGCAAATGACTCTCTGGTTTCAAACAAAACCAGTGGAGAAGAATCAGCAGATGTCATTCCCCTTACTCTATTTACATTACAGATAATCACTGCTCTTATATTCCTGGCTTCAATTTAGCAAACATAATAGACCCCGCTAGCCCTGGGCTCAGCAAAGGCAAATATGTCACAAAATCGTAGGAATTCTGCCGCTTTTGTTTTGCAACCATGGTGAAAAGAAAATAGACCTGAACTTTCCCTGAACCTCACTTCCTTTAATGGACCTGTTCCATGTTGACCCAGGAGTAACACTGGAACTCGATACCACCCAACACACGACGCTGCAAAAATAATCAGGTTAGGGGCTCACAATACGAGGCATACAGTTCCAATTTCAGGGCAACAATGCTGTTTCAGAGCAATTATTGCACTCTCGTTCTCACCTTCTTTTTCCAGGAAGGGGACAATGAAGGATATGGCCAAATGTAAATACATTTGTATTCCTTCTTATCAGATTACACTCGAGATCTCCACCTCTGAGGGGGGGATGTTTAGGTTAAACCTAAAGATATGACGTACACAAAGACATGTACACATACAAGGAGAAGAGTGTGTACGAGTGGAACACTCTGCACCTTTTAAACCCTGCAACTCCACATGAGACCAGCCTCTCTATTTGCCTCCAACAGCAACCTTTTGACATCTTCAGGCTAAATGGTCTTCCCTGTCGAGGCTTCCGAGAGAGAGAGAGAGAGAGAGAGAGAGAGAGAGAGAGAGAGAGAGAGAGAGAGAGAGAGAAGGCTGTTTTTTCTCTCTCTTGTAAATAAAATAACACCACAGTTTGATTTCACCGAAATGGGGCAATTAACCTTTTGCCTCCGACGTTTGTTTGAGGCGGCAAAAAGGTAAAGATGAAGATATTTATTCCATTTATTTGTGGTTTACCCAAACAAGCAGATAAATCACTCACTCAGACTCACCTCTACCTCTCTCCCTCTCTCCCTCCATCTCTCTCCCTCTCTCTCTCCACCTGGGCAAATACAGCCTCTCTCACACACACAGCGCCGCCAATCAGACCTTATAAAATATTAACCCAATGTCATTGCCCTTTTAAAATCTCTCACCTAGAATTCCCTAATTGTTCCATTTCTTTATCTCCCTGTAGCAGAGAGTAAATAAATTAACAAAATAGCTTTTATCGCTCAGAATAACCTTTTAACAGTGGGATTATCGCAGGTTTATTTTTCATTTCTTTTTACAGTGATAGCACTGCATGCCTCATTGATTAGTTTGCCAAGGTGGTGACCAGCAGAGAAAACAAGGTCTCATTGATAACACAAAGGCAAGGCACCTCTACCCAAATAACAAACTATATTCGGCTCCGGCCCTTATTTTTTTTAACTTCCGCTGTGGCTGCAAAATTTCGTATGCAGCGCAGTCCAACGGCAGAAAATCCCAGGAGTAGCTATTCTTGTCTGAGTGAACAAACAGGGCAACTCATCATTCAAATAACTCACAAACAGGGAAGATAAGATAGGGCTTGTTATTGGTAAAGAAAAACACACTCCAACTAAAAGCAAAAGCGCAATAATCATCAATCGCATCTCGATGCTTAACATCATGCTACTAATTGCTAATGGTATGGCTTAAGTAGGCACTCAGATAGCAGGTGACAATTAGCCTTTTTTACCCATTGAAGTATTGTTATTGAGGATTGCATTGACATGTCATCCATCATCGTAACATCTGCATATAATGATATCATGTCGCAAGCCATTTAATATCAGCTGTGCTCAAGGATGCACCATGTGCAGGCTGCAGTTGGCTACAATTAACTATTCACTGCCAGGCGCAATACTGTGTGATTACACCTCCATGTCTTGACACACACTAGTCCACAAACAGGCATAGAGTAACAAACACACACACACACACACACACGCACGCACGCACGCACGCACGCACGCACATACATACACACACACACACACACACACACACACACACACACACACACACACACAAGCACCTGTGAGTTAATGAAAGGATTCCAAAAAATGGGGTCAACAGTTGATATGTGGCAGGCTATTATTCCTGTCCTAGCAGTGTTCATCAATCCTCCTCTCTCTGATCTTTTCTCTTGTTTTATCTGCAGCTTTATTTGCATTGAGCTTCTGTTGGTTTATCTCAATCAGTTTCCCTCGCGCGCACCTGTCACATAGTCCCCCCTCGAACAGGCAGCTTCGCCAGCCTTATCAGATACAGATGGATGGATTATGTGCAAGCACTCACACATCATGACAGAGGAAGAAAAGAACCAGAGGAGGAAGCTAAGACAAACACTATTGGTTTTACAGTTTTTATTGGCCAACAACAGCTGTAGCCGCAGTCATAGCGAGGCAGCAACTAAAACTTCTCAACCACATGTGATAAGACTTGTGCTTCTGTCATTACGCAAACAGGGGGAGACACAGGTATTGTCCAGTCCTGCCTGATCACATCATGATCACATTTTTTTACAGTAAACAGCTCCATGTTCCTCCTGCTGTCTCCTGTGAGGCGTGTAGAACAGTCACAGATATGGAGAGCGAGAGGAGTGAGAGGGGGCCGGTTATAAAAGTGGCCTTCCTGTTCCTTTCCCTTTGTTCTGCGGGCGCCGGGTGATTAGAGGAACCTTTGGGGCCAGGCCATCAGATTGCTGGGCGGCAGAGGAATCCGGCCACTGCCCAACCATGTTCCTTCCTCCAGTGGTATTTACATGGCGTTGTCCATCATGCCACAGGGACAAAAAAAAAAAACACTGTGGAACCACTTCAAATGAAGAGGAGGTCACTGCAGGTTCTGGCATAGAACCCTTGGGTTTTTACATAATATTTGAATATGGGCCCGGATTGCTACAGAAATAAAATGACCTAGTCATTTCTTTGAGTGTAATACCCATATTGCAAAAAAAAAAAGTGGAGAACGATGGATCACTAGTACAGTAGATTGCACAATAGTTTTCTGCTTCAGTATGCATGCTCGCTCTAATAGAGGAAGATGTTTCTCCCCCCAAAAAGATCTAAAAATAAGATAAACTGCTGATTATTTCAATGCATCATTAATAGCCAAAACTGATTTCATAATTGCGTTCGTTCGGTAATTGTGAAGCCCAAATTTTTTTTGCATCAGTTCTATTATGGTGGGTAGTAATGAGAGAAGAGGAGTCAGTACATCAGGGGAATTGATGAAGAATGCCTAATTGGTTGACTTTTCCATGCCTAATGGACGATTCCCTTAATTAAAAAGATACTGTACAAAATGTTATGAATCAGATAGGGCTAGAAGTAAATGCACTTAATCAAATGTGCTAAAATGAACAGTTCCAGGAAAGTTGAAAAAAAAAAGATCCTCAGATATGATTTCATCCAATATTTATTAATTGCAGTCCCTTTGGTTAGTAAAACAGAACAGGTCTTATCTGTAAAAGTGTGAAGACATTCTCATCTAACTGCTTTCACTGATCTCTCCCCCTCCTCCTCTCGTTCTTTTTTTTCATGGACTGCAATGCATATGAAACAAGTCTTCAAAACACGGCTTTAAAAACTTACTAGTCAGGGTGCCTTTGAGGATATTTAATTAAAATCTAATCCTGCATTCATTAAGGCTCACATAAATTAAGCTGTCATTCATAAGATTTATGGATTCTCATTTGCATATTGCATACAATTCATCAATTACTCAAGTATGAAAGCAGCACATTTACCCTGGGAGCAGACGGCCTCCCTGCCAGCGGTTGAAATGAAGGGAGAGACAGAGACAGAGAGAGAGAGAGAGAGAGAGAGAGAGAGAAAGAAGAAGAGGAGTGTCAGGCATTCACACAAAAACTTTCCTTGCGAGCGTCCGCGTCTGATTAATCTCATTTTCGAGGCATCCCCCTTACAAGATTGTACACAGTCCAGCTGCACTTTTCAATTATTTCCCCTGTCCTCTCGGCTAACTCGGGGGAAGCAGTGAGATAGACATGCACGTAGCGAGGGTTCGACTTATCCACCGACGAGAGCGTCTTTCTCAGTCCGTCTTGTTTTTGTTTTTTTCTCTCTCTCTCCCTTTTCCAGCTACACACATACCACCAGTCTGTTTACCGGAATATTCCTAAATGGAACTAATAGTCAGGAGAGGATGCAGAGAAAATGACAAGAGATGCGAACGTGAGTGTTAAAAGCGTATGAGTGAGTGATTGTATTTGGAGTACTGTCAGACTCACATACACACACTCTCTCTCTCTCTCTCTCTCAGCCCATGCCTCACACACCTGAACCACCAGCACCACCAGCACCACCAGCACCACCACCATCACCACCACCACCACCACCACCACCACCACCACCACCACCACCACCACCACCACCACCACCCACCACCATCACCACCATCACCACCACCACCACCATCACCACCACCACCAGCACCAGCCACCATCACCACCATCACCACCACCACCACCACCACCACCACCACCATCACCACCACCACCACCACCACCACCAGCACCACCACCATCACCACCACCACCACCACCACCATCAACCACCATCACCACCCAACACTATCACCACCACCACCACCAGCACCAGCACCACCATCACCACCATCACCACCACCACCACCACCACCATCACCACCACACCATCACCACCACCACCCCCAACACTATCACCACCACCACCAGCACCAGCACCACCATCACCACCATCACCACCACCATCACCACCAATATCACCACCACCATCACCACCCCCAACACTATCACCACCAGCACCAGCACCAGCACCACCATCACCACCATCACCACCACCATCACCACCAATATCACCACCATCACCACCAACACCACCACCACCGCCACTGTCCCCACTGCCACTGCTGAGCACATTAAGGGCCAACAGAGCTCACTTTTCTGGTGCCTCCGCAATGGGAGACCCAGTGTGAAAGTGAGTGCTTAAAGCAAGTCGAGCGTGAATGCTTCCAAGATAAAAGGTCAGGAAAAACAAACAGACGACTTGCGAGGATGAATAGAATTAATTGAGTCATTAATATGCATGGCTAATAAAGCTTTGGAAAAAAAGTCCTTAAAAACAGGGAGGGAAAGAGAGGGAGAGAGAGAGAGAAATCACCCTCGACTTCTCTTGCTTTTAATGGCTCTTATTTTCAGCATGAGAGAACCCAGGATCCGTAGGTGTTACTCCTTTTGGGAGGACCAGAGGAGGGGGGTTGAGATGGGGGGGGGGGGGAAGGGGCACAACAAAACAGGTTGGACTAACCTCGGTGTTGAGCGCTGAACGTCTTACAAACTAGACAAAGGCAAACTTGTTCTGGTGCCCAGATTAATTCCCAATTAATCCTGAGTTCTGGCAGAGGAACACTCCGCACAGCAATAAAATGAAAGTCATCCTGAAGGGTATTTAATTGGTTCCCCATAGAACAAGCAGCGGATAACAGAAATAAAGCCGGAGTTTATTAATCCTCCCCATTGTTTTATGAAATTGTCGTTGAAAGTAACTTCAGATAGAGCCAATAGTTAAGACTTTAATGTGCTTTTAATATTAAAAGCGGCCGACAATTAGAGTGGTCCAAACAATGTGAGGCGAGACTAAGGCCTGGGAGTGAATGAGAAATGATCTCCAAATCAATACCTGTTTACCATTACAATACAGCCAAGCACATTTCACTGCAGTGGACACTGCCTATCTCCCCCACCCTCCCTTCCACCCTCTCTCTCTTTCTTTCTCTCTCTCTCTCAATCTATCTCGATCTATCTCACACAACACACACACACACAAACATATATTCACTTCCATACAATAAGTCCCTCTCAGTGTCTACCTCACACCTCAAGACTCACACAAAAACACACACACAAACACACACATACACACACACACACAAACACACACACACACACACAAACACACGCACAAACACACGCACGCAAGCACGCACGCACGCACAAATGTAATGCATTGGAAACACGATTTTACTGCATATTGTAGGGCTTAAACATGTTTCCAAACATGCATGTAAACACATACATACAAACACACTTACACACAAAAGTACTGCCATAATGTACACATCCATTATGCATTAGTTACAAGCCCTTACTTACACACACACAGACACACACACACGCACACGCAAACTGAGATAAAGTGCACTCACATAACATTCACTCATTAATGTCCAAAAACATTTTTAGACAACTGTTTCATAGACACAGGGAGGGAGCGTAGGCAAAGAGCTAGTATGCTATCTATGAAATCTAGCCTGTTGGATGTGATTACAGCCAGCTCTAAATGGTTACAGCTATAAAGGGCAATGATGTAATCATAACATGATCATACCCTAGACTGACTAACAGAGAGAGAAAGAGAGACAGAGAGAGAGAGAGAGAGAGAGAGAGGGAGAAGGAGAGAGGGAGGGAGAGAGAGAGAGGGCAGGGAGACAGGCATATCCTCTTGGAGACAAACATTCTTAATGTGGAAACTAAACAGGAAGTCTTTAATGATTAACATTAATTGGACTGAGGATCGAAATCCTGTGTGAAACATTAAACAAAAAATATCTACTGTTTATTCTCGTTTCTGACTTTCTTAATAATTAATGAAATGTAAATATGCCAGGGAGAGCAGTAATGATCTTTGGTGGGAGAGGAAAGGAGATGTTTATATGATTGAAGAACAGAATGCAGAGAGAGAGAGAAAGAGAGAGAAAGAAAGAGAGACTTTTGACTTCATAACAACCTTTTAATTAACCATTACAAAGGTCCAGAAAAAGGGGGGAATTACAAGAATGAAATCATTCTATTTCAAACCCCTTTGGTAACAGTTGGTCAATCCATCACCAATCAAGACCCAGAAAAAGCGAGAGAAAGAGATTACATTAAATTATCTATGAGAATTCTTGCTTTGGCAACACTCCGCACACTACACCCACCCATGCCAATAAAGCCTCTTGAATTGAGTGGAAAGAGTGAGGCAGTGAGACAGAGAGAGAGAGAGAGGGAGAGAGAGAGAGAGAGAGATTGGTCTTGTTTCTCTGTGCATAGAGAGATCCCATTTCTCCTCCATCTTTTTGCCTTTGTCTGGGCCCTTGAGTCAGGACAAGTGTCGGGCCCCTGGTCCCCGGGGTCCTTGGCGGAGCAGAAGTGTGTTTGCATATTCAGATGCTGTTTATGCAACTCCCCGTCATCTGCCCCAGCCAGTCCCCAAGCCCCCCCCCCCCCGGTCCACTCAGCCAGCTGCGCTTTTAAATGCTGTTTACTGTACGGACGTCACACGTCCCACCTCTTTCCTAAACAAGGCTGCCTCTGATAGAGCAACCTCGTCCCCACCACCACCACCATCACCCCCGTCGTGCCTCATCTCCTACACCCCCCCACCCCCCTCTTGTTTCCCAGCCGTGCATTTGTAGACAATAAAGAGGAATCAAAGCGCGTCTTCCTCAGCAGAGCCGAGCACGCGGTGCCAGATCTGTGTGTCTGCGTGCGTCTCTGTGATCCTTTTTTCCGGAGGAATCTCTAACTGTGTTCACACAGAGGGGGGGGGGTGTGTGTGTGTGTGTGGGGGGGGTGGAGGAGGAGGAGGAGGAAAGAGAAAAGAAACGAAAAAAAAAAACAGGAACTCCAAAGGCAGTTTTGGGAAAAGGCAACTCCACCCCGACAAAGTAGGGGTTGAAGGGCTAGGGTGGAGGTTTTTTTTGGGAGGGGGGGGGTGGCTGAGGGCAAATTGAATGTGGCACGTACAAGTTTGCTTTCATTCCTGCTCACTGATTGGCACCAGGTGCCAAAGCACTTTGCGGAAAGAGAGAGAGAGATGAGAAACGAGCAGGCCTGATGGAGAAAAACATCTAAACCGGGGCCCCTGACTGACAATTACTTCAGACAAGCTTTATCAGGTCCCTGACCCGAGTCCAGTCTCCTCACAGCACCACACTGAGTAAATCAGCGGTTCATTCCTGGAAGCTGTATGTTCCATTTAAAAGCTTCATGAAGACCCTGAGAGTTGTGAGGGGGGTGAGCGGGTGGTGGTGGTGGTGGTGGAGGAGATAGAAAAAGTCCATTTAGTCTCGACCACAGAAGCGAAAGACTCGACTCAGCAAAACGCTGTATGAGCCTCGCACTGTTCGCGCCACTTTGACGTTATAATTCTTAATGTAAGGCTGGGGCCGACATAAATCTTAAACTGGGGTATCACCTGTAGGGTGTCTTATCCTCTCTCTCTCTCTCTCTCTCTCTCTCTCTCTCTCTCTCTCTCTCTCTCTCTCTCTGGCTCCTCCTATGATGAATTGTTTGCAACATTCCGCAGACTAAACCCTTCAACCTCCAGGAGCCCCTGCTTCTAATAACTCGTCAGCTCTCTCCTAGTGTGTGTGTGTGTGTGTGTGTGTGTGTGTGTGTGTGTGTGTGTGCACTTGGTTGGGATGGCGGTCGAGGAGTTGGAGGGGAGGACGTGACAGAATGATGAATATCACAACAGACAGCTCCAATATGGTACAATTTTACCCGATCAATATCTCACTGCAATATCAGAAAAAAAAAATGAGCACATATTAGTCTACACACTGTATTACAGATGAGGTACACCGCCCCCCCCCACCACCACCACTCTCCGACTTCTTCCTGAGAGCTCGACTTGGAATACAGCTATATTTCACACACGTCCGAAATGCTTTACACACTCGGCTGGACGCTGGAAACTAATCACACCACTCCCACCGCGCGCCGCAACGAGGCGAGAGGAGAGTTTGAGTCGAACCGGGCTGAGAGCAGCAGAGCAGAGCAACACGAAGCGGAGAGAGCGCACGACAGCGCATGCTTTAACATTAACACAACTCGGGACGCCCGTCGCACAAGACTTTAAAAACATCTTGTACGACACAAGATCGTCTGGGGTCTCAACGGGGGCCGGGCCGACGAGGGACTTGTGTCGCGGCCGTGTTACAACCCCCAATTATTTATGAGGAAGCCCCCAAAAGTGTTCAATGGCAGACGCGCGCCGCGCTGCTAATAAGAGATAATGATCCTCCTCGGGGACCGGGCAGGCCTGCTTTTAAGAGCAGCGCTAAGTGACTGTACCAGGCGCAGATGCCGGAGAAACTCAAAGTGAAAAGCCTCTGCCTCCACTGACTCTGGGACAGCCTGAGGCGATGAGCGAGGAGAGGACACTCCAACCACTTGTAAACAGATACCCCCTCCATAATTACTGAAGTCGTCCCTGACACCACACACCAGTTGATCCAACGTGGTGATTGCCAAGGTCCTTCTGCCTGTAGAGTTAATGAAATCTCTCACCCAAGTGCTACTCATATATTCATTTGGTTTCTCCACTGGTCTTACAGATGTTAAAAATGGTCATCAGTTCTACAGGCAAAAGTCACATGGGCGGACGTGTCTGACTGTGTGTGTGTGTGTGTGTGTGTGTGTGTGTGTGTGTGTGCACTTGTCATATTCAAGTATGTGTCTACATGCTCTGGAACTTCTATAGCTATTTTTGTGTGTGTATTAGTGCGTGTATGGATCACATGATTGTCATTTTATAAAGCTGACTATGTAAGTGTGTATGTGTGTGTGTGTGTGTGTGTGTGTGTGTGTGTGTGTGTGTGTGCCTGCATACTTCCATGTCTATGAGTATATGTATGACAGTATGTTATAAGATAAGTGCCTGCATGTGCATGTACTGTATGTGTGAGAGTGTGTGAGAGAAAAGCATGTGTGTGTGTGTGTGTGTGTGTGTGTGCGCGCCTTTGGGGGTTGGGTAAGGGTTACAGTGGAGCTGCCTTCTCTATAAATACTTCCAAATCTCAGACTAAGTGCGACATGGGAATTGTACTTCTCTGGGTGGGCTACGCAGTCTGATCTATTTGTGGATATATTATTGGGAAAGTTCTGATCTTACAGTAAACAGCAAAGTCACATTGCTGTGCAGTGATGTGAGAAAGTGGACATTTTAGGATTATTATGAACAGAAACTAAGTACTTTTGGACTAGTACTTTCCTCCAGATGTCGGAGCACCACCCAACGTCAACAGAAATGGACTAACGTGTTGTTAATGTAACCGTGTGGAGACAGACATCTTGGGATTGTTATGAGCAAAGACCAAGTGCTTCTGGGAGTACAAACTCCGATAAATAACAAACCGTCACAAGCACTTAACTGACATCCACTAATGTGTGAACATTTCAACAGTGAGATGAAAGACATGGGACAAACTGAACCCCTAAAAGCATGCCTATCTCAGCCTCCCTTAAGAAAAGAGCACAACCTCCACCCTTCCCCCACCCCACCCCTACTGCCATCCCCACCGCTCGGAACAAAAAAATCTGTTTCATAAACCCCCTCAGCCGAGAGAGATGGTCTGGAGGAGAGAAAAGCCCCTGCAAATGTTCATAATGCATAATATCTTCACTCTCCAGGGGAGGTCCAGGCTGGGCCCCTCAGCTGTCACCTGCAATAGGCTCGCACCATTGTGAGAGCTCAAGGTTCGTTAAATGCTATTAATGGAACATAGGATCCCATGTGCGGCGGAGTTGTCAGTGTTTCATTAGCGGCTGATAAACATATAATACCGGAGTGTCACACCCCAGAGTTCGGTGCCTTGACAAGATGGGAAAGGGGAGGGGGAACCAGGGCTGATAGGGGGGGGGTAAGATTTTGGGATTGGAAGGCCATGATCATTCCCATGCTTTGGACTGACAGCAGTAATGATGTCGATGGAGGGTGCCGACACGAGGGGTCGGGAATGGTTGGAGGAGAAGAAGGAAAAGAAAAGTAAAGAGGGGGGAAAACAAAGAAAAAAGAAAAAATTGTGAAATGTGTGTCGAGATAGATGTGTCTAGCTAATAGCAGCGGTGGTGGTTTAGGTAAGACAAAGTGACTTGTGCCACTCTGCACTCAGTGTGGGAAGCCAACTCCAAATCCTATCAAAGCTCTGGTAGTGTCCTACAACTGGGACTTGATCAGTCAACCAGACAGTCAAGCAGTTCGTCCTTTTCAATTAAAGGACTGTTTAACATTTCTGAACAAACTCCGCCAGGGCCAGGATTTCTCGGTTGAATCCCTCAAATCCTTTCCATCATTCCGCAATTAATATTCTCCGACCGAAGGGCTATTTGTGTGTGAATTACTCATTCGGAATTAACACATTCGCACAGCTAGACACCACCCCTCACCCAATATTTTAGCAGCAAGTAGTGAATACATTCATGTTGAGTTGAGCTCAGGATGCTTCTGAAAGACTAGGGTCAGCGCTTTATCTCCAGTTTGCTCCGCCGTGTATAGTCTCCCAGTGGATAACCACGGCGAAGCTAAAAACCATTGTCAAAGTGAAAGCAGCACCGTCAAATGTAAGACTTTGCTGCCGGTTGTTTTCAGAGACAACGTTTAATGTTAAACAAGGTCGTTAGGTCTGTTCAAGGCCGAGTAATTGGTCACCAATACTGTTAATCAGTTCATCTTCTCCTCTCCTCTTTCCGTCTTTGTGCGGGACAGTGAGAGATAGATAATTAAAAACGTGTCGGGTGAAAGTCCAACAAGCTTTTCCTTACAGTGTACATTCTCACTTTTCCACGCTTTTGTTCATCTTATTAACCTCCTCCCTTCTCGGTGCGTCTTTAAATGAAATCTTTAGCCCTGTACATGTGAAATTAAAACTGCAGTCCCTTGAGCGTTTTTAATTATTCCTCTCCTGAAAAACGTCCACTTTTTTGTCAGCCCACTTTATTAGAAGTCTGCCCACTCCCACTCGCGCTGTCTCTTTCTGTCATTTCTCTCTCTCTCTCTCTCTCTCTCTCTCTCTCTCTCTCTCTCTCTCTCTCTCAGTGGGGGTATGTCATGCTTCACTCCTCCTTTGAGTTCTCTCTTTCCTCTTCTCTCTACTTCTCTATCCCTCTTCTTCTCTCACACACACTCCCATTGCTTTCTTTTTTCTACTTTTCTTTCATTCTACTTTTTTTTCTTCTTGTTTTCCCTCCTCCCTCCGTTCTTGCGCGGGGGCTGTATGCAGGGGCCTGTTAAATTCTCACCTTGCTCTGCCCTTGTCATGGAGCCGTTGAAGCACAAAGCGCGGGAGTGTTTACTCATTTCCCCTCCGCATTATCTCTCACATTAATCATGGGGACTCCGGAACCTTCTGGACACAGGGCTCATCTCTGCCCTCACCTCTCCCTGTTTCCCCTCTCTCTCTCTCTCTCTCTCTCTCTCTCCTTCACCCGCTCGCACTTTTTTCTCTCTCTTTCCCTTTCCTGCTTGCTTAAGCTTTTTTAACCTCTCTTTCTCTTGCTTGCTTTCTCATTCTTTCTAAATGTCTCTCTCCCTCCCTTTCTAAATGTCTCTCTCTCTCTATCCCTTTCTGTCTAGTTGAGTGTCTCTATCTCTCTCTGCCATCACACCACTATCTCTCTCAATCTCTCTCTCTCTCCTCACCCGCCTCCCTCTGTCTCTCTCATTTCCCTCTCTCCAGTATCTCTCTCTTTCTCCCTCTCCCTCGTCTCTCTCTCCTCTCCCGCCTCCCTCTGTCTCTCTCGTTTCCTATCTCTCCAGTATCTCTCTCTCTTTCTCCTCTTTCTCCCTCCTCCCGCCTCTCTCTCTCTCTCTCTCTCTCTCTCTCTCTCTCTCGTTCTCTTTCTCCTGCCATCTCTAACAGGCAGAGACACGGCGGCAGTGAGCAGTAGGACAGTCTGGTCCCCTGCTCCGCGGCTGCCACTGCTGCTTCGTGTTTGATTAATAATGTCCCCGAGTTGAAGGGAACAGGAAGAGGGAAGCAGGGGGGGGAATCACACGCAGGAGCGTCTCTCCTTATCAGGCCTTAATCGCACAGAAACACAGGCGGCCTGATTTAAATATCATGACGATTATGACAGGCAAGATGCAGAAGTCAGCCGGTCTAATTAACAAAAATTAATTGTATGTAAATTGTGTTTGGGAGGGGGGGGGGGGGTGGGAGAGAGGGGTGTTATTTTTCTAGAATACTAAGCTTGTGGTTTTAGAAACATGTCTAAAAAGTTGGAGGAAAAGTAGGCTACTTATCTGAAACAAGGACGGTCATTGAAGTTTTCTGACAGAAGAGCTTTTAAAACATGGAACACTGAAGCATTAAGATCAAACAAGTTCTCTTATAAAAAAAAAAAAACAAGTAAAAACACAACAAGTAAAAACACAAACAAAAAAAAAAAACCTTTCAAATCAGATTCAGGCCCAGGCTTATCAAAACAAATAATTACATGGCCCTTTCCGAACTTTACCAATCTCGGCGTTTCCGTCCCTGCAGTAAATGCTTTCCAGGCATCTGTAATAACCTTAATTCAGTGTTTCTAAGGCTCCGTAACAAGAGCTTGAAATAAGGAAGGGGATGTTTGCAGAGAGCGCACTGCCACAGGCAGGAGACTGGCCTTCGCAGGGCCACAGACTTGTTTGTGAAACTCATGCTGTTGCTGTACTGAGCAGGTTTTTTTCGCTCTCTTCTTTTTTTTTATAATGAGCTTATGGACAACGGCGGCTTTATCATTAATGATGGTGCTCCTCGCTCGCTCTGCCTTTGGCCCCCTGTCCCCCCTTTGCAATTAACCATTTTTTACTGGATTGCCAAAGGGGTTGGATACAAATGGGAGAGAATGTGAGAGAGAGAGAGAGAGAAAGAGAGAGAGAGAGGGGGGAAAATCTCTGAAATTCAAATAAATGAGCAATGCAAATAGTTTAGAGAGAGAGTTTACCTATTGAACAATGGGCCCTTATGAGATACAAGTGACAGAAAGAGTGTGAAACAGAGAGTGTGTGTGAGAGAGAGAGTAAGTGAAAGAGAGAGAGAGGGTTGAAAGAGAGAGGCTGAGAGAGAGGGGGAGAGAGAGGGTTGAAAGAAAGAAGCAGAGAGAGAGGGGGAGAGAGAGAAGACCTAATGTGAGGATGAGAGGAGGAAGGCAGCGGGGGTTAGTGGGATGATCCTGCACAATGTGGCCCTTCTCCCAAAGCAACTTGTTATCAGGCAGGACGCAGTACCCCCCACTCTCTTCCTCCCACTTCCCCTCCTCTTCCATCCATCCATCCTCCCCCTCATCCCCCCTTTTTCCCCCTTTCAATCTGCATTTAAATACATTGGAGCCCATTCTCTCTCATTTGCATGTATTTCTCCCATTATATTTGGGAATGGCCAAAAACGTCTCGCCCGCACAATGTGGGAGCCTATCAAGCGGGCAAGCCGAGGCCACACCTGATGCCAATTTAGCCCCGCGCTGGAGCCTTTCACCGCCGCCGACCTGATCCGACAACTCCAGCCCCGCGCCAGCCAGGGGGACTTTTTCAATTGGATTTGCTTGCAGTGACAAAATTGTTTTGCTGTTGAAGAGGAGCTCTCCCCCCCACCCTCTCTCTCTATCTCTCTTTATCCCGCTCTCTTATTCCCTCTCTCTCTCTCTCTCTCTCTCTCTCTCTCTCATTCTCTGTCCGTGTGACCGGGCGTCTATTTGGGTGCCATGGGAAAACGAGAGGCGAATGATTCTCAGTGGCTTCTGATTTCCACTATTTGTTCAGCATTAGGGCCCACTTATCTCCCCAAAGAAAAAGCAACATGCAGAGGGGAGAGAGAGTGACAGGCCGAAACTCAGCCTCACTAACAGAGCCATTGTGCAGAGAGATCAGCATTCAAACAAGAGGGGGGGCCTCTCTCTCTCACACACACACACACACACACACACACACACACACACACACACACACACACAGACAGACATATATTCTCTATCTGTCTCTCTCACACACACATTCTCTATCTGTCTGTCTCTCTCTCACACACACACAAACACACACACACACACACACACACACACACACACACACACACACACACACACACACACACACACACACACAGACACTACAGGGAGACTCAGAGCTGCTGCAGTCAATTACCAGTGCTAATCCTTCCTGCAATCGAGAGTAAATATTTCATTACATTTTCAAATAAACAGTTGGGGTGGGCCTGTGAAGTGTCATCTGGTGTGTGAAGGAGCCCGCCGTGCGACGAGTTCTATTTACCACCCACAAAAAGAGAGAAAGAGAGAAAAAAAGAGAGAGAGAGAGAGAGAAAAGAGACAAAAGACTGTTGATGAGAGGTAGATGAGTGCTGGAGGCTTTGTGCTCCAAGTGAAAGAGAAAGAGGAGACCACTTTGGTTACAAAGTTGTTGTGTGTGAGAGAAGAGTGCAAAAAATGTGAATGTTTTTTTCTTTCTTTTCTCTTCATTCTGAAGAGGGGACTTAAAATGACACAAATGCCCCTTTGTGTCCCACAACGGCCAACACACAGAACGAGATGAGAGAGAGAGAAGCATCAGTTGCCTGGCTGTTTTATTCAACACTCCATACTCATAGTGTCAAACACCGAGCAAATTGTGGTTAAAAAAAAAAAAAAGACAAAGAGACAGAGAGAGAGAGAGAGAGAGAAAGAGAAAGCGAGAGAAAAAACGAGAGAAAATGATCCTCAATAGACAGCCATGTCATTTCCATATCTTCAATAAACTATAAGCAGTCCTGGAGGAATTAGTGTGTAGAATAAAAACACAAGAGGAGGAGTGGGGTGGGTGTGGAGGAGTGTGTGCGTGTGTGTGTGTGTGCGTGTGAGAGAGAGAGAGAGAGAGAGAGAGAGGGGGGGGGGGACAGTGACAAGAGGAATCCCAGAGCTTCTTCCTCATTAATCACCACAGCGTCTTTGACCTTTCATTTGCCAAGGGCAGAAAGCGAGGAGAAGGGTGGCCGGGGCCGAGACGAAATAAAGGAGGGAAAAAGGGAGGGAGGGATGGAGTGATGAGGGGAAGGAGAGGAAAGGGAGGGAGGGATGGAGTGATGAGGGGAAGGAGAGGAAAGGGAGGTGGAGGGCAAGGGGGGTGAGAGTGAGAGAGGAGGAAAGGAGAAGAAGAGGAGGAGGAGGAGGAGGAGGAGAAGGGGAGAGGGCGAGAAGGAGGAGGCAATAGATATGCTAAGTCCAGAAGATGCCACAACACATCCCTAATGAAGAGTGAAATGAAGGGGCTTCACGGCCTGTTAGATGAATCAGGCACTTCCACCACCCCCTTAGGTGGCATCAGCTGCTCCCCAAGCCTGATAGAGAGCGATGGGCCCCTTACCCCCCAAACCCCACCACAGCCCCCGTTAATACGTGTTATTAAAAGAATTACAGAGATGGACGCGGCTCCGTAAAGCTGAGCAGGGATAGAGTGGGAGGTGTGGAGGGGAGGGGAAGGGTGAGGTGGGTGTTGTCGGGGTGAGGGTGTGAGTGTGTGTGTGTGTGTGTGTGTGTGAGAGAGAGAGAGAGAGAGAGAGAGAGAGAGAGAGAGAGAGAGAGAGCGCTGCTGGAAATGGCAGAAGGGTGTGACATTCGCGTCACACTTATTTTTAAAACCTGCACTCAGATGCTCTGACTCGTCTTTCCAGGTGGAGTGAGGGGCAGGGGAGAGAGAGACAGATAGAGAGAGAGAGAGAAAGAGAGAGGAGGGGGTAGAGAGATACAGAGACAAAAATTGAAAATGAGAGAGGGAGAAAAAGAAAAGAAGGAGGAAGAGAAAGTACACACAGAGAGAGAAGGAGAGAGAGAGAGAGGACGGCAGCGGGCTGCTGTGATGAAAAGACTAGGCACAGGGAGTGGAGTGGAGGAGGGGTGTGTGTGTGTGTGTGTGTGTGTGTGTGTGTGTGTGTGTGTGTGTGTGATGCTCAGTCCCCCTCTAGACAGGAACCATATCATGTGGATTTTTCATGGCCACATAATGACAACTGGGTAAACTCATGCTGGAGCAGTGGCTGGTCAGAGCTGGGTGTGTGTGTGTGTGCACTGCCACTGCTCCGCTCCACTCTGCTCTGCTTGCTTGCTCGCTCGAGTAAACAGCTTTTTGTTGCTGTTTGGGTTTTTTGTAGGGAGCTACACAGACAAGGGAGGACCGGCTAGCCCTTTACCCAGCCATTTACAAAACCAAGCAAAGGCAGGGCATGTTTGATCAGCGTCAAAGCCAAACTTCCCTCAAGGGTTTGGGGGGCGGTGGCAGGGGCGGCAGTGGTGGTGGTGGTGGTGGTGGGGCTCTCATTTACATTGGAGCACAGATGAATTAAGACATGGTAGCCACTGGTTCTGCTCGTGCCATTTACGACTGTCAGTGACGGTTTACTGGACTGCTAATGTGTTTGGTGAAGGGTGACCATTGACAGAAATTGATCTGAAACAGAATGATCAACAGTCTAAAGATTTCACTCTATTTCTTCTCACTAAAAAGCACCTTGTGGTGATTTTATTTGCGAGCGGGATTAAACATTTGGTATGTTATCAGATCATACAAAGCATCAGAGTATAAATATACATACAGTATATGCTTATTTTTAACCTTAATTGATGTTCAAGGTTAATTCAATCAGCCCATTTCTACCTCTGAAGTGCCTGCTCCAATTTAATTGGCTATTTTTATTGCCTCGGTGAGATTTTAATTGAAACCAATAGGGATCTAACAACAACTGTGACATGTTGATGTCTGGGGGATAGCTATAAATATGTGACGAAACATGTGCATTATTAATGTGCACTCTTATTGGATAATCTCAGGATGCGTGCAAGAGCGGGCACACACACACACACACTCACACAAAAAAACACACGGTGAACACACTCAGAAACAAATTATGTCTGCTCAGTCATCTTTCTTTCCCTTGCTCTCTCTGTGTGTGTGTGTGTGTGTGTGTGTGTGTAAACTATGTCTGACACTCACTGTGTGTGTGACAGACCAGCATTGAATGTCCACTTACCTTAAGGTAATCAAAGACCATATCAGACCCTATGTAAAATTGTGTTGTGAAAAAAAAAAGGGTGGCAATCAATAACCATTGGTATGGCTGATTTGACAGGTTATTTTGGTCATCTGGATTGTATCGGTCACGACAAATAGCCTGTGTGCCGCACAGGATTCGGTTCCACTACTGAAAGGTATTGCACATTCAAAGCTAGAGATTGCATTGCCATTGACACAGGTGTGAACATTAGCATGGATTGGCTGTATCAAATTCTGCACGGCAGCACAAGTCATTGACGCTATTGATCTATGTCATGGTAGCCATTACAGTTGGAGCTTGACCCTGCCTATTGTCAGCTACATTCCATACCCCTCCTCCACCCCCACTATCACCACCACTGCCACCACCAACAACAACGCCCCTCATTCGCTTGATACGGATTCCCATGCCTCAGTCACCATCCCATTGTGTTGCTTTGAAATCATTCACTCTGCATTCATCAAAGTTGAAGAGGGAAAAAAAGAGACAGCACATGAGGAAAAATGAATAAAAGTTTTTGAGGAAATATGTGGCAGCATTTTTTTCTTTTTCTTTATCCATTGTTGACTTTATTGATCATAACAATCTCATGGCAGAATCGAATAAAAGTCTACATAATTCACTGTGCGCCTGTGTCTGTCTCAGTGTTGTGGGAACAGAATAGTGGGCTTTGGTATGTCGCAGCTGAATCCTGTAGTGCAAGCCCTGTAGGGGGGCAAGTATCTGGGCAACACAGAGTTTTAAATATCAGGGCCATTCTTTCCTCAGCCCCCTCCCTCTCCTCTCAAGAAAAGAAACAAAACACACACATACACAGAGAGGCGTCCACTGTGATCCAAAAAAGAAAAACAATAATAAAAGTAATAATAATCTTCCCCCCTGATTCCCATCGTGGTGTGGCCAGTGCTGCTCTCAGAAGGCTAAGGGAGGCCCGTAGCAAGAACACCAGCAACTCAAGCCTGACATCTGTATAAAAACAAAAATAATCTGCTGTCAGCAGAATGTTCAATGACTTCTATCACCCCGGCACTGATAAAGACTCGCGGCAGCGGCGCGGATTCCGCAGCTATGCGGGGCTCAGTGGATCGGAATGTATGCTAATTACCGTCAAAAATATGTGTCGAGCCGCACAGTTTTCTGGCATAGCTCTCTCTCTGTACCTTGGAGAAAGACATGCCCGTGCCCCATGCTTCTGGGAAGGGAAAAGTAATAACAACAAACAACGACCAAAAAAAGAGAGAAAAATACAGAGATTAATGAACGGTGTTGAATCACCGTAATGCCATGTCAACAAAAAAAAACACACATTTCATTACATGGGGAGCGGAGAGAGATTATGTTTTAATGTCATGGTAAAAATTTTACAACATATGTCTTAGTCAATTGGGGGAAAGCCTGAAAAACAAAGATAAATATTTCACTTTGCCCAGCAACGCTACATCATTTATGCCATTGTAATAGCACGTACACTACATATACACACAGAAACAGACACGCTCCCAAATGCACAACCTGCCTTCACATCCTACTGCAAAAGACAGCTGAGAGGGGGGGCAATGATAGAAATGGCAGCTCACGGTAGACACTCAGCGTGCTTGTCACTTTAATCTAGGCTGTCTGTACATTCTCCTCTTCTAAACAGGAGCAAACCTTTCCCTTTAAATAATTGATATTTTCTGATTAAGTGTGGCAGTTCGTAGATAATGAATTCTTTATAGTCTGCCTTGAGCAAGGCGGCCGCCCTGGCTCTTGAAGACAGCTTTATGTTACATTCTGCCCAAATTTTTGAAAGTTTAACCTATGCAGATCAATGTGCTTCTTTAAAAGAGTTTAATAAATTAAAGTACAGAAAGACCCCTCGTTTCTTTTTTCTTTTTTCCTCTCCTTCTTCGCGGGGCAGAAAAAGCTGATGAGACAGGTTTGGCTTAATCTCAGGCAATAGAAGTCATTAACTATTCTCCCAGGAATTAAAATATAGCTTGCCCTTTTCTTCTCTCACTTATCATTAGCATCACTTTAATCTCCCAGCGTTTCACACTGCTATTTTAATCATTACTTACTGCCTTTTGACAACTGAAGAACATGCCTTCCTCTTGCTCAGGCAATATTCCCATTTTAGCTGACAAAATGTAGGACATCATGTAAAAATATCTTTAAAAATTCTTCTCGCTCCTCACACTCTTTAGCATCTTCGCTAATGTCCCTTTTTGAAAATTAGATTATTTATATCTAAAAAAAAAATACAGCAAAGAACAGGAGTGAAGAGAGAGAGAGAGTGAGTGAGTGAGTGAGTGAGTGAGTGAGAGGGAAAGATAGAAAAAAGAAAACTTAATTGTGAGATTTGATCGTAAAGCCGGAGGGATTAAAAGTGTCTGTTAACGTTTGCATCTTTCTGCGTTGTTTTTCTAAGTGGATCACAGGTTCCGTGAGTACCACTCCTATATGGGTCAGTTTTACTTTGTCGGTGCCATCCATTTGTTTGTCCTTGATCCAATGAAAATTCACAACAAAAATGGCCATTTTTTTCCCTGGCGTAGAATATAAATCAAGCATTACACACAGTCTTTCAATGACTTTGACAGATATAGGCCATGTGGTCTAACTTTGTTTCCACGGTGCTACATGGTGTCTGAGCGGCTACACACAACGAGGGACTCAGGGATATAGAAGTTAACACAATCTACTTATAATCAGACTGCTTATAATGTCTCCTTCAGGAAAGTTGGTCTCATGGAAATTCAGATGGTTTGAAGAGTGTGCAACTTAACGTCATTGTGCTCAAAGATGGATGGGAGCTAAATGGAGACTGTCCATCATACTCTGCAAAAATGTCTTTAACACGCAGATGATTTTTTTCCCCAGTTTTTTTCCAGGTGATTCAAGACTGGTGGAGCATTTTTTTTTATCTCTCAGTGTAAAGCTAGGGTTTACATCCTTGACTGTGAGGTGGGGCCTGGCAAGGCTTGTCAAAGCCTACTAAAAAGACGTTGCCAAATGTTGATCAAAATCATAAAAAGATAACTGAATCCTTCGTCCAATGCCAAACGTCACATCCCGGATTCAAACGTAATCCTTTAAAAGACTTTGAACACCCCCCCAAAATGATACTGAACTTACCCCCTCCCTCCAAATCCATACATCACTGGCTTTTTTTTAAAAATGGCTCAAAAATGAAACAAGAACTACCACACAGAGAAAGCTCAAATCCTACAGCTTAGTCTTATATTACCTAATCCTATAACAGTATTTGAAATTTGGCCAAAACAACAAGTGCCTCAAAAAAAGGTGTCTGTCAAATTAAGAAGGGGGAAAGGAGGGGTATTATGCTGTCTTGTTGTAATAGAGACGTAAGAAATGCAACAGGCAAAAGTGCACTCCATTCGGTGTTCAGCTGTTGGTGAGTGTGTTGAACGAAAGACCATATGTGGAAGATGAGGAGCGCATAGATGGAAAACAGGCAACGTGAGGCTGGACTCACTTTGAAAGAAAAACAAAGCAAAGTATTTCTCCCATGGAGCAGTGTGTTCTCCTTAAAAAAAGGAGATAACAATGTGTCTTTCTCCCTCTCTCCCTCTCTCTTTCTCTCTGTCTTTTTCTCTTTCTTCTCTGCTTCTGGTCACATGGTGCTTGAGGAGGCCCGGTCTGTGGGCTTCCTCCTTTGAAAACCAACACCAACTTGTCCTCGGGAACGGTTGGATACAGTTTATGAACATTTCAACAATAAAAAATCCCTCCTTTTACATCAAAAAGGAGCCCAATTCATTTCTGATCTCTATCCAAGTTCAAAGGCTAACTTAAAGTGATACTTCAAAGAGGCATGTAATCAAAGACATGCAGCTGTTAAAACAATCTTTTGTTAGTTCATTGTCTTCAAACCGGGCTCTTCACAAAATCCATAAATGAAGGGTGGAAGAGAATCAAATAAGTACTGTTCAATCACTGTAAGTGGGGAAGCTTTGGTGCCTGGCTGAACAATATTTCTTTTATGAGATTTATGTCTATTTACAGCTACATGAAGTAATATAATAAACATGGCGGAGACTCGCACTCCAGTGCAAATGAAGAGGGGCTCAGTCCAAGGCCTCAGGAAGGATTGTGGCTGTTTCAAAAAAGCACAAGCGCTTCTTTCAAGCTGTCTCTCTCTTTCTTTCTTTCTCTTTTTCTGTCTCTCTCTCTCTCTTTCTCTCTCTCAACCCCCTCCTATGTAATCGCTATTTTGTTCCCTCGATATTTCTTTTGCAAAGCTGTCACAAAGTACAGGATAATGCGGGATCGTTGCAGCCTGACTCTCCACCGCCGGCATTGTGTCATTTGCTTTGGCAGACAAGGGCACACGGAGCAGGCGATGAATTAAAGTATTAAAGTCACTATCACCACTTTAAAATGAATTGCAATGGAATTTTAATACTGTCTGCACAGAGAGAGAGGGAGAAAGGGAGAGAGAGAGAAGAGAAAGGCTAGAGCTTTTTGCCAGTCCATTGGCTTGACTTAATTTTTTTCTTTCTTTTTTCTTTAATACACGTTAGCACCTTGCTTTAATCCGGCTCTAATGTGCATTGTCAAGGGTTACTCGCAAGATACAGAAAGCACCTGTCAATCAAGATCTGGTCAAATTAAACCACGGCTCCATTAAGGGTTCAAATGGAAGCGTGGAGCCCAGTGTGAGCCAATCAAAGCCTTTAATGGCTATTAGATTCCAGTTTTTTCAAGTCTAAAAAAGAACACTGTTTTTACTGACTCAACATCTCATCTTCATGCAGCGAGTTAAAAGTTCAGTGTCAAGGGAGATGAGGGCTGTTTTTTTTTCTTTTTTTTTTTTTTTGGTTCTTGAACAGGTTATGTCTATGTGTCTGTGGCTGTCCTTGAACCACCCACATTACTGTAAGTGGGCCCCATCAATAGAGGGTGTGTGTGAGTGAGTTGTGTAAGGCAAAGGCAAAGGGAGAAACACTAACCTGTGTTTGAAGACCAGAGGGAACAGAGGAACACACGCCAGCCATGTAAGGAGAGAAAAAGACAAAACACATGAGTTCAGACACGCTGGAAGGAATTTTACTTCATTTCATGCAATTTTCATACGCTCACTACAGTAAGACTGTGTAAACTTGAACGCCTCGCACCTCGCATCAGTCAGTGCAACTCCGACGAGAGGAGCACTCAGAGGACGACAAAACACGTTCAAAAACCGGAAGGAGAAATTTGCTTCGCATACTCCATAAATGCCGCCTGTCTCTAAAACCGCACGTCTCTAAAGCGAATGTCAAGTGAGATGTCAACAGGCATGGCGCAGCCTAGAACAGAGTGTACAGTGTAAGTGTTGGAGGCCTCAGTCTCCCACCTGGGTGTAGCGTGTTAGTAAACACAGCCATCTGGCATCTCCACACTCTGCTCTGCCGCCGCCATGTTTTTACGTGCGCTTCAGAAGAGTGTGAAGGCACAACTCCGCCATGACGCAACCACTCGTCCTCCCTCAGCAAAGATATGTCTGTTTGGTGTGTGTACAGTATGTGTGTGTGTGTGTGTGTGTGTGTGTGTGTGTGTGTGTGTGTGTAGTGTGTGTGTTGTGTGTGTGTGTGTGTGTACGTGTGTGTTTAAGTCGTGTATGTATATGTGTATGCATGTGGGATGAATCTGTAACTAAATATGTCTGTGTGTGAGCTGTGCGTATGTGTGTGGGGTAAATCTATATGTCTATATATGTCTGTTTGGTGTGTGTATGTGTGTGTGTGCATGTGTGTGTGTGTGGCTAGCTCCATCTGGAAGATCCAAGCTCTCGGGGGCTGTCACACAATAGGGAGACAAAAAGCCTGCTGAAGGATAACAAATGACTTCATGGCATAACAGCCATTGAAATTCTTTCAGTATGTGGCATTAAAAACAACTGAACAAATACAGATAAGCCGAGTAGTAGGATTTGAAATGAGATTTCTCTCCCTCCCTCCCTCCCTCTCTCTCTCCCTCCCTCCCTCCCTCCCTCTCTCTCTCTCTCTTTTCCTCTCGCCCTGCGCTAAAGAGCTAAACAAAACAAATGGAGCTTATTACTTCAGATTACCTTACACTGGACAGATTCTCTGTGTGGGGCCGCCTGTAAACAATGTGTCTCTCTCTCTCTCTCTCTTTTCTCGGTGCACAGACAGTGTGAGGCATTTATAAAAGACAGCCATCGTATCCGGGCTAGAGGGTGGCATAAAGTGCACGCGTTCCGACCAGGCGTTTAAAACTACAGTTGTTAAAGGTGGTTTCCTCCGTGTGCGTAGCCGCAGCATACGCGGATATAGTCATTAAGGTGGGATATATGTGAATTTTATTGGTGTGTGTGTGTGAATGCAAGGCGGAGAGGACAGTATGGTCAATCTGCGGGGTGGTGAAGACAGGCATTAATCAAGTCCATCTTTACAAGCAAGAAGGCCAGGTCACATGCTGTTTCACAGTTCCAACACAACATTGAAAAAACACAAAGCTGGATTTCCATAGTTACACTCTGGACACACACACACACACACACACACAAAACAGACACACACTTTTCCATCGGAAGATGGGTTTGGAACTTTCCATCGATGGTGCCATGAGTGATGTGATGTGTGCTGTGTGTCTGGGAGTGAAGTGCTTTTGCGTATGATTAAAGGGGAGAGCGAGAGGATCTTCCACCCCCTACATTTCTGCTCAATTACTAAATGAGTCTTAACTCTGGCTGTGTCGGCTGGGGTGTGTGTGTGCGCGTGAGCGGGGAGGACCAGACTACCCTGTGAAAGATGTATGGCTGCAGATATATATCCTCTGCCACTCTTTACATATCTCTGTACATCTCTCTCTCTCTCTCTCTCTCTCTCTCTCTCTCTCTCTCTCTCTCTCTCCCCTTCCCCCATGCTATCGTTGATGCTTGTAAAGCTCTTTCGCAGAACAGGGCTGGTGATTTATAAACGATGGCAGCCGTGCTAACACCCCACGACACACCGCGCAACAGGCTCCAAAAAAGCCAAGGCTCACCGGCCAACCAGCAGCTGCGGCAACGGGTAGCAGCCGTGGCGACGGCGGTGGCGACGGGCGGTGGCGACGGGCGACGCGAGATTTATCATCGGCCCAATCCATCTAAAACCGGGCGTTAAACAGAACAAAAACCCATTCCAAATAAATTCCCACTGTATTTGTGTGCTGATTTGATTTACAGGCCTTTGGGGAGGCACCATTTGGTAGCACAAGAGCAGGGAGAGGTAGGTGGTGCCGCGGAGGATGGGAGGTGGATGAGGTGGGTGGAGAAGACGAGGAGGGGGGGGTTTGCACATGTGCCAGGAGTGTTTATTGTGTCAGCTTGATTTATTGAGTGAGCTTCATTTCACTGAATGTTCTCAGATATTTATTTCCCTAAAGGCCTGCACAAAGATATGAACAGACCAGCATCCACATATGTCATCATTGCCCATTTTACAGAGTCAGGAGATTTTATTTCAAACTGGAGGCAGGGGGGGGAGGGGGGGGGGGGACCAACTGTGCAGCATCAGGGCAGGCTTCCATCTGTGTCTTCCTGAAGTAACTACTGTTAACAAAGGAAAAGAAGCCAGACCCAAAAAGCAGGCCCACTTTAATACACTGAGCTCTGATGGTGCAGAGCGGACATTCAAATGGTCAAACGGGGAGGGTTGAACGACAAAAAATAAATAAATATTGCAATAGTTTTGACAATGTAAGGGTAAAACAATAGTGGTGAACTTCAGAGTTCAACCTGAGAAGTATAGTGTGAAAGAACAGCCTTTGTCCAGAACACCTTTCATATAACAAACATAAACATACATACATACAAATAACATTGCATGCTCCCACTTCAAAGCCCAAATATTATTAAAAAAACATCTTGAGAACAGATGATAAATACTTGAATAGAGAACACACCAGACGTCTGCAAAAGCGGGCACACACACACACACACACACACACACACACACACACACACACACACACACACACACACACACATGCGTGGGGGCGGCTCCAGAGAGGCGCATGGCGGCGTGGTCGAGCCCGGCACAGTGTGGATGAGAAACAGTAGGAAAGTGAAGCAGATGGCTGTGGCCTTTGATTTTCCAGATGGCTGTCCTGACGGGTGAGCCGACTGACACTGAGCCGTCTCATTGACATGCCGGCCACCTCCCACCCTTCATCATCCCTCCCTCCTCTCTCTCTCTCTCTCTCTCTCTCTCTCTCTCTCTCTCTCTCTCTGCCATCGCCACGGCCACTGTTGCCACTGCTACTGCCAGTGGAAGACCTCGACTCCCCGACTTGCTTACAGTTCTCCTCCCCTCCATAGCTTAGCATATCTTAACATAGCTTCACTTTCTTAATTTCCTCACCTCTCTCTCTCACCTCCTCTTCTCTACCCAGATGTGGGTCTCTTTCTCCCTTCTCTCCCCCTCATTGGGCTCCTACACTCTCTTTCTCTCTCTCTCTCTCTCTCTCTCTCTCTCTCCTCTCTCTCTCTCTCCCTCTCTCTCCTGTCTCTCCTCCTCATGCTCTTTCTCATCCTCATTTTCTTATCTTTTTTCTCCCTCTCTTATCTTCCCTTTCTCTCTCTCTCTCTCTCTCTCTCTCTCTCTCTCTCTCTCTCTCTCTCCCTCCCCCTGCGTCTTCCCTCTCCACATGAAGTACCTGCCTATTCACAACCCTTCAGGTTTCTTCCCCCAATCCTCTCCTCTTCTCTTCTACTATCTTTTCTTCTCTTCTTTTTTGTTGCTGCCCTTCTACCTACCCCTTCCCTCTCCTCTCCTCTCCTCTCCTCTTCTCTCCCTTTCTCTCCCTCAACAAGAGCCTCTGTGGTCTTCCCTCTACAAACACTCAGCATTCAGCCATATTCATCAGCCAGTGAACAGAGAGAAAAAAGACCCTTTTTAATTCACTGAGTCCATTTGCTTCTCGTTAAAGCTCGACTCAATATGCCTAATAACAATGAATTGTACATGGCACCTTTTATTTAAGAAGCCTAAAGCAATTACATCTGAGGTCTAGCTGCAACCATCACCAATTAGATATTTAATGTAAAGTTAATATTGTCAAAAACACACACACACACACACACACACACACACACACACACACACACAAACTAGCATAAACATATGCATACCCACAAATATATATCACGTAATTAAGATTAGTATGGGAAGTTTTCTGCTGGTGTAATTAGCATTGACTGCTTATTTAGCTTTGTTGCTGAATTGTATGTGTGTGTGTCTACATATATTAGCTCCTGGCTACAGCTTGCTGACATAGGGAAACTGTCAGCATGACCCCCCATGATTATTTTTATGAAAAATATCCATAAACAATGACCCCCCCCCCATCTCACCCCAACATCCAACAACGCCATCCCCGGCCCCATCCCACCTCTCATCCATATGGGTGTGTAGTAGGGCAGGGAAAAACACATTCCCAGCACCTCTGAATTGGCATGATAAGCAGTCTTGGCTTCATTTAAATTGGGCAGACAAAGAGCATTAGATGTTCCTGTGCTTATTCTACGACCTCTACTGCACGTCTTCCCCCTCTTCTCTCTCTCTCTCTCTCTCTCTCTCTCTTCTCTCTCTCTATTTCTTCTCCTTTCTCTCAACCCCTCTCTGCACCTCTCTTTCTCTCTTTTTCGGCGGGTCATATCATCATTACCCCAGTGCAGGATGGGAAAGGGCATGTCTAAACTGCTTAATTAATGTGTGTTTACGGAGGGCCACAGGACGGCGGGCGCTTAATGAAACATCACAGTGGAGGGCCCCTGGGGGAGCGCTGGGGCCGGCGGCCTGGAGACACGTCCCCCCCCCCCCCCCCCCACTCCCACAGTCCTCCGCCACAAACACTTAATTGATCCAAGAGGCATATTTTATGAGCCACTCCACTCCAAGGATCCACTTGTTTTCTCTTTCAGTTATTTATTGATTTATCTATTTATTTATTATTATTTATTTATTTATTTTTTTTTTTTTTTTTGAGGGATATATAGGTGGGGTATTTGGGTGCCTAATGGGACTGAAATGGTGGAGGTTTCTGCTGTCCGTCTCCAATCTCAGCACAGGCTTGTTTTACCTCAGAGGGACATGCAAGCTGAGCTGAATGTCACATGCTCACACACACACACATACATAGTGGGCATGTTTGTTTTCTTGTCTGTCTGTGTGATTGTGTGTTTGTGTCTGTGTGTGTGAGTGTGTGTTGATTACTACATGTCTGCATAGGGACTGCTGCAAGCAGTTGCAGGTAAGCAGGTGAGGCGGAGCCTGAGCTCAGTGGGCCCCACAGCAGAGCTCCACGTCAGGGCCCATATCTGGCCACTCTACCCTGATTGTTCTGATGTCTGAAGAAGGTGAAAACATTGATACTATAAAACCTTTTTCTCTCCTTTCTCAGTCTCTCTCCCTTTCTCTCTCTCTCTCTCTCTCTCTCTCTCTCTCTCTCCCTCTCTCTCTCTCTCTGTCTGTTCGTCTCTCTCTCATGTGGCAGATTGCTTTCCTCTGGCAGGCTGGATCAGGATAACTGACGACAGAGGCCACGGCCTCCGCCACACTAGGGATTGGAGAGGAGAAAAAAGCATTTCCTGTTACATTCCATGGGTCACAAAAACAATTTGCTGTGAGAAAAACTGGCTAAACGGTTTAAATGGGTTTCAATTTATGGAGGAGAAAAAAGGAAACAGAGAGGAAACAGAGAGAGAGAGAGAGAGAGAGAGAGAGAGAGAGAGAGATATCATGCAATCTGACATCTGCAATCAAAATGTTTTGGAATGGTATCAGGAAAAAACAAACATCTGAGAACATTCCTGATTCCTATTAAATTAATTTTAATCGGCGTTGAAGAGGGAGGAAATCATGGTGATTTTCAACAAATAAACGCAGGAAGTCTGACCATATGACAGCATTAACGACCAGCCTCCGTCACATGGAAAAGTTAGGAAAAGCGCATAAACATTCATTATTTAAAGCCTATCCCATTTGCATCTCCGGCCTGTCAAACTGTCATGTTTAAAATTTCAGAGCTGATTTTTTGCTGGGGACCTTTCCTCTTGTCGAGGTCTGTACGGATAACGGCCAACAGAGACACACCTCTGGAAGACTACTCTTCACATATTAATCACAGCGTCAAACTCAACACTCACATTCCTTTCCACAAACTCAACCAACTCACTATAAAATCATGAGTGGGAAACTACAAATGCTTACAAGAAGCTTTCAAATATCCACCAAGTTGAACCAACACCAACCATACCAACCAACCAACCATAGCTCTAAATAAGGCTTAGAAGCTGGACAACAGACGATGACAGTATTGGGTGACCAGTGACCACCCTCAGCACTACTGACTTTTTAAGACTTTTTAAGAGAAGGAGTGGGCGCACGGGTCCATGCCAGTTAGGGAACACACCACTGCCATCATGCCACCTTGGCACTTCAACACAATAAGCATCATGGAGATGAAGTGTGTCCATATAATATTAGCTGAATCCAAGACTTTTCAGCTTTTTTCTTGATTATGATTATTAATATTTTTTTTCCTCTCTCTCTTTTCTTCCCTCTACTTAGCCCGAGAGCACTGACGCGAGGTGGCGGAATCACAAAGCTTCCGGAGATTTCCATAAGAAGGGGAAGGGCAGCTCCGTAATGGGGGTCAGTGGCAGGGACGAAGAGTGAATTGGCAGGGGTGCATCAATTAGCGCTCGGCACAGCCTTGGATAACGATAAGACGAGCCGCGCGGCAGAAGAGGGGGTAATCTTCATTAGGACCTCCTGGAAAAAGATGAGCACCTCAGACAAAAAAGAAAAAAGGACGAGAGAGAGAGAGAGAAAGAGAGAGGGAGGGAGAGAGAAATAGAGGGAAAGAGAGAGAGAGGTGTGTGCTCGGTGCGTGCCTGAAGCTAACGCGGCGAGAGGCGAACAATGGAACACACTGACCCAAAGGTTCCACGCTGACAAATCCCACTCTATCCTCACAGCACAGAGAGAAAGAGAAGAGTGGAGAGAGAAAGAAAGCAAGAAAGAAAGAAAGAAAGAAAGAAAGAAAGAAAGAAAGGAAGAGAATGTCATGTATTTCTCTCACTGAGAAAGGGAGAGAAAAAGAGGGGGTCTGAGAGAGAATGAGAATGCCATGCAATGCATGTAACTGAGACAGAGAAAATGGGAGAGTGCGCCGTGAGCAGCAGTGAGGGACTTCTCCCCTTTAGAGAGCTTTAAGCATCTCCCTCCTGCTGCTGTGCCTCTTGACACTTCCAGTAGGAGAGGAGAGCGGAAAAAAAGTCTTGCCAAAGTCGCTAAGGTGCAAACTTCATTGGCAGCGTCAGTGAAATAATCCTGAGTCTCCACCAAAATCTCTACAGCCTGCTACTGCTGTGTGCATCCTTTCCCTCTGGTAGGATTGAAAAAGTTTGAAAATGACACGTCTCTTCTACTGATCTGAACACAGTGGAGACCGCTTTGAAAGTTGAATAACACAGGGGGGGGGGGGGGTATCTGTGCACCGAGTGTGACACTTGGACTGAGAGGGCAGTTAGGCTGTCCTGAAGTGATATTAAATTTGTGTCCACCAATCCAA